>NW_015090855.1:2164179-2263892 GCF_001431845.1 Calidris pugnax
TGAGAGGCGCTGGGTTGGCGGGGGGGCGGCCAAGGCCTGGCGCGGCGTCCCCACCATGGAGATCGAGAAGGAGTTCCACCGGCTCGACCAGGCCGCCAGCTGGGCCGACATCTACCAGGTGAGGGGCGGCCGGCCGGCTCTCTCTGCCACCGGCCCCGGCGCTGGGCGAGGGGGGAACCCCCCCTTCCCTCAGCCTCTCTGCTGCCGCCTGCTTCTGCCCCAACCCCTGCGGCGTGCTGAGGGCCCTGCGGGGACAGCGCTGCCCTCCGCCTCCCCGCACCCTGCCTCGGAGCTTTCCCTTCCCCGCTTCTCCCCCTCAGCAAGCCGCCCCGCCGCCCTGCTCAGCCCTCCTTCCCCTTTCGCTGAGGGGGCAGAGGGAGGCCCCGCTCTTCTCCCCTCCACGAGGGAGCGTCTTTCCCCCTCGGGGCAAAGCCCCTCATCTCCTTCTCCTCGGGACTCGCGTGGGCCGTGCCGCGGCGGGGCGGGGGCCTCCCGCTGCCTCCCGGGCCTCGGCGGGTCTCCCCGGGGCGGGAGCGGGGCAGCACCCCCGGAGCGAGCCTTGAGGGGGGGCGGCGGCTCCTCCGCCGGGGCCCTGGGCCACCCTCGGCTTCTCGCCCCGGGTGCCGCCTGGAGCTAAGCGTGGACGTAAATTCTCAGTAACCTTTTAAAACTGCACCCTTCCTAACCTTGTGGGAGTAAATCTAAGTATCGTATTCGTCCTTTTTTTTTTCTTTTTTTTTTTTTCCAGAAAAACAGTGATGGGCAGCACTGTGTGCACCTACCTTTTCAACCACTTTAATAATAGAACAGAGCATGAAAACAGCTTGTTAGTAATACTTGTGCAGTTATCTGGTACTATTTTTCATTATTTCATTTGCTACATTTGGATTTTTCATGACATTTAAAAAAAGCCTGTGTGGCAAATGAGAAAGCTTGTAAGAATACGTGCCGACTGGATCCAGTTTCGTGCATACAAGCAACAGAAATTAGAGCTTTTCTCTTTACGCATTTATCCAAAATGAAGTTTAAGAGAAGATGAAGTATGTGAATGGTTGGGCAGGTTGTTCAGTCAGATCAGGGAGCATTACTGTAAAATCCATTTGAATGTTTAAGCTGGGATGTTGCACATACTAATGAGTTTTAAATTTATATTTGCAGTATAGAAGTTAAGCTTTGTTTCTCTTTCACTATGAATTTCTCTGGCCGTACACATTTAAAAGAAGGAATGGAGTTTTATAAAAGTGAAATAAATGAACTCTACTTTCAGAATCACAGCAGGCAAATTTTAGAAGTAGTACCTTGCAGGAGGAACATCTCCAGTAGTTTGGAAATTGGAGAATAAGCACGAAATTTTCAGTGTGCTTTTCAGAAGGTCCATTTTTTGCTGAGAGTATTTCATTTCCTGCAGAGTTTCAGTGCTTGGTAACTGTATCAGTAGAAAGTCATGTGCATATATGTATGACGTTATGTTTTTGCTAAACTGTTCAGGACAATTTGGTGTGTTGCAGGCTTAGTGCTCAGGAAATTATTTTGAGTAATATAGCTCTGTAATGGAGGTAGTATATTTCTATGGGTACAATTTAATTACAGAAGTGAAATGTATAAGGAGAATGAGGGACTATGGCATATTTTCAATGTGGGCTCAGCATTCAGTGATATTTTTGTCCTACTTTCTTTGAATGCTGTGACTCAGTAGGCTGCTCAGACTAGCACAGCACGAGGTTTGATTGAGAACTAAAACTCAACTCAAAAAAAAAAAAAAAAGACTAAAGTGATTCTTTGATTTGCATCCAACTATTGACAAGCATGAGAGGTGGGGTTTTTGCTTGTTGGGTTTTTTTTCCTGAGATTGATTAGTAAGTGTGTGCATCTATGTCATGTAACCGAGTTTCTCAACTGCATCCTCCTTTTAAATGTCAGCTGTTGAAAATGACATCTTGGCAGATCATGTACATCTGGAAGAACAATGTACTTCACTATAATCTATGCTTTTGATGTCTGGCCTGCGACATTAACAGTGCAGTTTTCCTACAAATACCAATCTTTGCCTGAAGAACGGAGTAAGTAGAATAGTGTATATTATTGGTGCAGAAAAAAGTCTACCCCCAAGTTAGTTTTACCACAAGCATCTATTAGCAGTTACAATCATAACACCTGTGTTCACCAGTATTCCAAGTGAAGCATAATGCAATTTACTAACAGTCACTTCCTCTTGTTTCTTGGGTAAATCTATTATCCAGAGGTACAGAACTGCACAACATCTAGGGAAGGAATTATGAGTACTAGAGGGAGGTGAAGCTAATTTGAAGAATGGCTACAAGGAGACTTGTCTGGGTGCCATGTGACTTGAAGGATTAAAATTGTCCAAGCTTCTTTTTTTTTGGGACAAAGGGAAGCAGTGTTCAGCTATGATAATAGTAGGGTTGTGAAAGAATAAAATTTAGATTAAAGTGTAAATAATTACAGTGTTTTGGAGACAAAAACATTTCAAAATGAGGACCTTATGTAGGTGATTTTGTGACAATTGTGTCTTGAGCACTGCATGTATAGTGGAAACATTCTCTGTGGTAGCTTGGCAAAACAGAGTGAACACTGATGAAGTTCTCCATGTTTTGTTGGTTTTTGTTGGTTTTGGTTTCGTTGTTGTTGTTTTTTTTTTTTTCCAAATACCCAGTCCAGTCCCTTTCATCTAGGTTTACTTGCTACAGCTATGAGCCATGAAGTTGTAAGGGTTGTTCAGAGACCCAGTAGATAAAATGGACTGGTCTGGTTCTGGCAATTGCTTGCATTGTAGAGAAACATACTTAGGAGATAACTAATAAAATGAGACCTCATCTAAGCATAAGAAATGGCCATTCAAATTAAAGTTCTTTTCAATAAAGCGATAAGTTAAAGGAAAATGGACAGCAGATTAAATGTGAACTTTGCAATGTGATACTGTGGTTAAGGTATACAACAGAAAAGAAATGCTTCAGGGTAAGTGAATGATACGCACCCTGCATAAATATTGTTAGAAGTATCGATAGGAATGAAAAGCATTCGCTCTGGAGATGTCACAACAAAAAAGCAATAGCCCAAAGCTAGGAAAAGCACAGTTTAGGCTTGCTGTTAGAGCAGGGGAGAAAAAGATACAGATATTTGTCTGGAATATAAAAGGAACATTAAATTTTCATGTGCTCACAGTCAGTGCAATATCAGATTTTCATAGTAATTTTCTATGCAGAAGTCTTTCAGAATTTTAGGAGGTGTTTTAGTTTCTAACTTCTTAGACGTGGTGATGGACTCAGATATTATCTTAAAAACACAACCCTCAAATACAGGTAGAGTTGCTTCTTGTGTTTATATAAACGAGATGTTGACTTAAGTATGTTGGCTAATGATTTTAACTTTGATGTGCTTATCAGGAACAGTGAAGATACCTCTGAGTTATTTACTGATATACCATTCATCTGGGGATCCCATACGATATGGGTGGAGGCAGAGCTGACACTTGGTATTACAGAAGCATCTATGGGGACAGCTCATACAGAGTTTTCTGTGTGAAGGTAGCAAAATTAGACTAAAATGTGCACTCTTTTCTAATTTTTGTAGTCAGTAGAATATAAAATAAGAAAAAACTGGATATAGTCTAGATTTTGAAATAAGTTTGGAATTGAGTATACTAAAAACAGCACTATGGATACTGCCATGTGTGCTCTGGAAAGCGTAGTTACAGTTTGCTTTGAGGCCTGTAAGAGACATATAACTGTTCTCAGTTTATTAATTTTTGAGGGTACTTTAATGTTAATGTTACTTCCCCCCCCAACCTCTCTAAGCTAAACTAAAATACTACAAATTATGAAAGTTAATAAGCTTTACCTGGATTATGGGAGGCAGATAGAAACTATCGTGGACATTTTGGATATCTCTCTGTCAAGAGAGAAAAGGCATGGGAAGTTTTTTTGTGTGTTCACTGTCTGGAAAAATATTTGTAGAATATGTAGATAGATTTTAATGTTGAAAGTAAACTGTGAAATGGTTGACCCTGTAGACATAATAGTGTGGTTGTGTTGTGTATTTAAAGTAAATGAACAGGAAGTTCTACTAGTGTTTTTGGCTTATAAACTGCAGTGAGAGTTCAGACTTTGTGCTGCTGGAGCCTATAAGCATTTGGGTTACTCTTTAGCTCTGGTGCTAAAAACCTTTTAACTTTGTTGCAGCAGATAAATTGTGGCATGAGCATGACTTATTATGAATGCATCTTTGTGTTTTATTCTGCCAGTTCTTGCTACTTGAAAATACAGGTCTCTGCATGCATGCCTCCCCACTTCTTAATTCATGCTATGTTGATTCATTCGAGGCTTAGCTTAATTGGCTCTGGTTATGGAAAGCTAGTTTAGCACTGAGACTTGCAGGGAGTTTCTTTTTTCCTTCAATAAAGCTAAAGATATTCCATGTTTTTCAGTGCTATACAGACACAGAATCCTGATACCAGTTTGGGAGAGGCTAATGATCAAGTAGCGAAGTCTTTGTGGCTTCTGAAGTCAATATCCTCTCTATGAAAACCAGAGTTTACTTTCAATTGCAAGTGATAGTATGTTTTGTGTTATTGAGAGTGTTTCAGAGCACTCTGCTGCATTGGCTAGTTATGCTACTAACTTTTTCAGCCCAAGACCAATTGTGCCTACTGATGGCAAATGTGAGATTGTGCAAGTCCCATTGTATAGAGCTACTGAGCAACTTAGTTATGCTTGTTATTCAGAGTTTAAAATCTAAGTACTTGAATATGAATCTTCTGTGATAGCATTGCTGTAAGTAGAACATTGAAAAATGGGAGTCTGTTATGGCTTACTGCTAAGGGGATATCATTTGCTAAAAATCTAGAAATTATACAACCTGTGGACAGTACTACACCCGCTTCTCAGCACCTTCAGAAGGTTTTTATGGGTTTAGTGTGTTCTTCCACATGTTACTTGTTCCTCTTTTTTTCTCTGTCTGCTGTAGGGGTACGTATATAGAAGGAAACTGACAGTTAAGGAGAACGCAGTGTTGGCCATATGCCAAATGATGTTAAATTAAAATAGAAATAGCCCTTGTAAGCAGAGAATAAAATGTGGTAGACCAAGTATTTTTGAAACTAAAATAACTTTCTAAATATTCTGGGTAGGTTTGAATTAACGATTCATCCTATAGTTAACTAAACATTAAAATGAAATCTTTTCTTGCAATACTTGTTTTGTAAATGAACTTTCTCCAAGGGATCTTTTTAGCTGAGACTTTCTAAGCTGTGGTTTACACTGAAATATCACTGCTACTTTCCTGTAAACCCATGAATTCTAAGGTTTTAGATCAGTGTCGCTGGCATGACTTAATCTATTGGGATTGTGAGTTTAGCTACATTAAATATCTGAGGATACTGACTCCTTAAAATTAAGAATTCATGTGTCATTCAAAGTGGATATCTTTTAATTAAAAGAAAATGGAGGAGGAAAGAGTTTACCAAAAAAAAAAAAAAAAAAAAAAAACCAAAAAACCAAACCAAACCAAACCAAACCAAACAAACGGGCGACTAACTACGAAGTGCCTGGTTTTTTTGTTTTCGTTTTTTTTTTTTAAAAAAAAAAAAAAAAAAGAAAGAAAAAGATCTGTAAAAAGGGGTAAAGGCCTGAAGTTATGCTATCACTTGTACTCCAGTGCATATGAAGATTGGGTGGGTTGTTTCAGTCACCAGATAATGCCACTGAATTTGTTATCCCGTAACCAAATGAACTATTTTTTTTTTTCTCCCCATATGCAAAATTAGATTTATATTCAGTAGAGTGTAGGATTTCATATTCAAGTTTATTTAATTCTGCTTGTTTTTGTAATACTGATTTGGAAAAAGATTAGTATAAACTGAGATACAAAAACTTAGGCAATCTTCTAACATTTGTCTCGTATCATCTTCAGTGCTGGTCTGAAGTGCTGTCAGTGTTCAAACATTTTACAGGATTACATAAATTTAAATCTTTGTTATTTTAAATATATTAGACTAGAGTAGAACGCTTGCGTCTGCACCTCTCCAAAAGTGTATGCAGAATCACTGTCAGAGCAAAGCAGCCCTAGTGGACGTGTGCATTTCTTCCTAAAAGAAACGAGTTTATGAAAATGTAGAAACAGATTATCTGCAGTGTTCACAATTAATAATATAAACTTGATCCGATCTGTAAGCTTTGATGTTTACAGCACTTACCATTGAGATTTATTTATTTTTTTAGTCATTGGTCAGCTCTTTTCGTGTTGATTTGCACAAGAAACATTTTTTTGTTTATCTTTCTGGTGCCAGTAGACATGCCCTTGCTGGTTTGGCTGGGAGAGGCACTATGATACAGCATCAGAATGCCTTTGTGTGTTCACTTTGTAGATCATGTAGTACAAATGCCAATTCATTTTCTACCAAACCCTGTGAATTTAGATGTGCTTTTTCTCTCACCCACACAAAACACTGCTAAGATTCAACAGCTTGCCTGTCATATTATACTAAGAAAAAGTGATAAAAGTGATTCTTGGAAATTCATGTGATTCTGCTAATAGTGATAGCTGATCTACTTTCAAACTGGGGTAGTGCTTTCTGCGTTTAAGAAAAAAGGTTCATAGAACAATGAAAAATCTGATGTCCTTGTTGGGAAGGAAAATGAGCTAGTTTAGTATGAAACTTCTGTAAAGGTTTTTAATTCTTTTTTTTTCTTATTTCTAGTTCTGTAGGTTCTGTTTCCATATGCTTTCCCCTTGCACAGTACTTTATCTTAGAATATGGACTGATAAACACCTTATTTCCATAAGATATTGGTTTTGCATTTTTAAGTAATAGACTAGTGAGTTGGTACTTGTGGAAGCAACATAAATACAGCCAGCTTACTTGAGAGATCTGTGTTTTTGACCATGGTAGCTACACTCTTCTTTTTTTTTCAACTCAAAATATTTATCATCAACACTAAGTCAGTTGTGATTCCTCCCAAATTGTGTGTGTGTTTTGGTTTTTGGTTTTGGTTTGTTTTTTGTTTTTTTTTTTTCCTAGTGGCTTTTGTTTTTAACATATACTTTCTTGCTGTCCCCTACCTGTCCTTGTTGGTATGATAAAATATACTATGCTTTTAAGCAGAATTTTTTTTGGTATCACCGATACTGAACATGCACCTTATTTAGTTGCTGATTTGTTAACCTCTGGAATGAAAAAATATTTGGACAATCCTGCTTCTTAGTTGGGCATATCTTTCATGAAACAAAGGTAAAAAACCTTTCTGCTGAATCCAGCATTAATCTCATGTTAGATTTGCTTAAGTAGCATACTGATACATTAGGGCCTGTTTCAGAGGCCTGAAACTAGGGACTGAAACTAGATTTCTACTTTGTATATAGGACATTTAGTTTCCTTCTGTATTCGGGTCCAGGCCTTTAAGTAGTTTCATAGTTGCCTCAGCTCTTGGTTGTTGTGGGTGCCCTGGGAACGTGTGGTCCAAGGGGTACAAAGTCAGCTTCGGTGCTGAGGGTGAAGAGATCGATGCCGAGGAAGATTTACTTGTCCCACCAACTGTTAGAGATTGTTGAATCAGAACTGAATTGTGTGGTACAGTCTTTTTCCTGTACTTAGAGGAAGGTTAAAACAGAAATAGGAAATAAAGCAACAGCAAAGCAAGTTTTGCATTCTGCCTGTGTATGCAATCATAGAAAACCTTCCATACTGTACCAGTGGCAAGTGTGGAGCTATGTGGATCTCACTGCAGGCAGAAAGAAAACTCTCCCCTCTAGGAAGAAAGCTTGCTATGCTTTTTGGACTAGAATAATTACTTGTTAAAAATGCTACTAAATAGCAGTATTTTGAACTTAAAGTAGCTGTTCTATTTGTGATCTTTCAGGTGCTTTTTCTTGTATCTCAAGTTCCCAGAATTTTATGCTGCTTCTGTGAAGTGCTTGATTCATCAAGTACTTGGTGCTGTGAGCCGTTCTACAAAAGACACTCTGTTTCTCAGATTCTTTATATTTATTTGGAACAAGAACAAGTGGTCTACACATAAAGAGGAATGTTCTCATAACCTTCTTCCCTTCTGCACATTTGAATGAGAATTGCTTGTTTATATCATCTCTAATCCCACAGTAACAGGTTACAGTAGCATAAATAGTGTGACCTTTTAATGTGATCACAGGAAGTAAAATGTTAAATCTATTTTAAAAATGCATTTTTGACTAAGGAAGAGTATACTTCCTTTTTCTGACAGGAAAAATAACCCATACTGGTTCAGAAGATCTCGATTCCATTATGCTGTGTAGGGTCTGTTTTTTCCACTCTTCTTTGCTTGAAGGAGAACTAAAACTCTGCCATCCTTGTGTAGAATTGTTACGTCCTTGCTCTGCGTTGTGCAGGCATAAATGACTAAAGATGGGGGCTGCTGGAAAAACAGAACTCAGACAAGAGCAAGAGGTTTTAGTAAGAGGAACTTCTTTGGGAAAGAAGGAGAGGGTGGGTCATTGGAGCAAGAACTGGAAAAATACTACATAGCTTATTAGACAGCCAAAATACATATACACACATTTTAGAAATTTTCTGAATATTTCCAGAAATGGAAGAAAAATGGGGAGAGTTTTGAGCAGCAAATGATGGGGGTAGGGACAGCTACCCAACTGTAATAATAAAAAAAAAAAAAGTTTTTGTGTATTCCCTTTACAGTTTAATTAAATTGGAAAGCAACATTGTCACTTGCCTCTCAGGCTTCTGGCAAGAGAGAACTTTCACATTAAATCGCAATTGCTACCTAGAACTGCGCGGTGCCCAGCAGTGTCTGTAGGGTGACATGAACAAGAATCTTGTTTAAACTTGTACAATGTTTTCATTCCCGGTATTGATACCTTCTTAGAATTGGCCTGAAGTGTTTCACTACCAGAGCAGATCTGCCCTTGTACTGTTTCAAAACCAGTATAGTAAATATGTGGAGGACAACCTGTGTTGCGAACCAACAAACCCATCCTTTTTATCCTTGCCTGTTGCAACATTGGCTGTGGTTGAACTGGTAGTGCACGGAAAAGTGCAATATTGAGTTGGGAGGGTTGGTTGTTTGATTTGCCTGTGAGCAATATTACATAGATGGCTCATTAATGATTTCCCTTTAGGTAGCAATCGCTTTCAGTTCTTCTACAACACTCGCTCTGATAACTGACAGCTATTAACAGACAGCTAAACTCTGAGAGCATGTGTGGCAGTCTGGCTGGGGCTGGGAGCGGCAGCGGGGGCACGGGGTGGGTGGTGAGTGTGGGTGGTTTGGGCTTGGGGAAAGACAGGGTCTAAGCAGCCTGAGATTCCAAACCCTGAGGTGGTCAGTTGGCCCTTCTGGAGGTGGGCTCAGAAATATGGCCTTCTGATGGGGATACCCCCAGTTTCTGGAGCTTGTTTGTTCTGTGTCCATCAGACTTGTCTTGTTTTCTATAGAGGTGAAAGACTGGAACAGGAGGTTGAAAATATGTAGAATCTTTACAGCTGCTAAGTTACTGGATTTACTAGCCGACACGGGAGCATTAGTGGAGAGGTCTAATCTTACAAGTCTTTTTAAAGCTTGTCAAGAAGCAGGCAGAGCAGAAAGACTTAATGGGAACTACTGACTTAGGCCTTATTTGCCATTGATTCCTTGTTTATAATTTGTGTAAAGCTTACCATCCAGAACCATCCAGTGTGTTACTTACACTGGGCTTTACTTGACTGCTTTATACAGTCCAGTCTACGGTCTACTTTTCTGTGACTGACTGACGGCAGGAAATTCCTTGTTTACTGTGGTATCTGTTAAGTTCTCTACTCATGAAGTGGGGGTTTTGGGTGGTAAAATTCTTATGTGCTTATTATATTTTTATGAGTAGCTAAGTAAGTTAATATTTCTAACTAGTTAGGAGGAAGCACTCAAGCATTTATTGTTTTCATGTAATAATGTGTACATCTTTAGGGTTTTCTTGTACTAAAGTCTTTGCTAGCAATATGTTCTCCATATAAAACTATCTCTCTACATGCAAAATTCTGTCTTGGAATACTTAGGGAAAAATAATCTAGTCTTCTAGTAAAAATGCTTTGCCCTCAGTCCTTTTTCTGTAAGAGGCAGCACTTGTTTGTGATTCCAATAGTCAATAACCTTTATTTGTGGATCAATGCTCAGAAGCCTTCAGTGTAATGGTCCTTTGGAGAGCAGGGGAATGGAAAAAGATGTGATAGGGCTGAAGGGTTTTTTTTAAAAGACATTTGGAAGTTACTGCATTTTATACGTGGTGGTTTTTGTTTTATTTCTGTAAGTGTTGCAGATACGTGCTAAGACTGCAAATGAGGGTTTGAGGTAGCCACCAAATTGTAAAGCGTGTTTAGTCAAGACTGATATCTGGCTGGGGCTGGGAGGAAGTGGAACACGATGAGCAAGAGTGTGGAGGAGCTGCGGGGTGTGGTGCTGTAGGTGCAGCGCTGGGTCTGGGCTGGGAAGGGGAGTATGGGACATGAGGAGTCGGGCATTTCCAGAGAGGATGCTGTCACTGTAGAGATAGAAGCTGTGATAGCTGCTTGGCTTTGCTGAATCAATTGGTGTTCTCAGTGAATTATTTTAAACTAGCAGTATTAGTAGGTGCGTGAAGCTTTTTTTTATCTGATCTGATCCATGCAACTTGCTTGCACTCACAAATCTGTTTCATTAGCATGGGGAGCATCAAATAGGCCTTTGAAGGCCTAGCTTGTCGAGTTTTGCAGTCTTTTTCATGTACTGGAGTGCAGAGTGGTAATCTGTCCTACATTAGGATGTCTGTGAAAGCTTATCTTGATTATATTATGTGTCTGTTTTAACACTGACATTTGCTTTTTAAACTCTGAGTTGCTTTCAGATGGGGAGAAGATGACCTGCACAGCTGGAGGTGAGACAGCTAAAACAATCTCTAGTAACACAGGACTGGGTGTGTCAGTGTCTTAAAGTGTTGCTTTACAACTAGGAGAAATAATTAAATGTAGAATAAATGTTAGCTTTTAAGGTATGGCTGCTTTTGGTTTAAGGAAGGGAGGGGTTGTTTCTTTCCACAGGAAGTTCTCAGGCTTGTTGGTCACAGGTAGATTTTCTTACACGTTGTCTTTTCTGAAGACATACTCTTATTCACCTTTCCTGCGTGAGAACTAAATGCTAGCACTCACTAGAAACTATGCTTATGATGAATAAAATGCGGTATCGATCTCCACTGTGACTAAAAACTTAACATGCGCTATTATTTGTGTATGAAGGGCACCTAGTAAAGCAAAGTGCTCAGAAACCTACCTCAGATCTAAGTATCTCTGAATGTCAGTCTCTGTTGTTGGCATTTTAGGGTTAAGTTTCTCTTTCCAAAAAAGTATTGATTTTTTTCCCGTTTGTTTTTTGTTTATTATTATTTTTCTTAGAACAGTTTACAACTCTGGAAGTAGTTACATAAACATTCAGCTTTAAGTGCAACATCTTCTTTTAAACCTTGGTATAGAACAGAGGTGCCCAGCCATTCTGTCCTGGAGCCATGTGAAGGCTGAACAGTCTGTTCCCTCCCCATCATCAACCAACATGCTTGTGCCTTTGTCATATGGCCTGTTCAGCCCTTACCTGACCTGACAGTCAGATAGTCAGGTAAATAATTATTTTTCTTAGAACAGTTTACTACTCTGGAAGTAGTTATGTAAACATTCAGCTTTAAGTGCAACATCTTCTTTTAAACCTTGGTATAGAACAGAGGTGCCCAGCCATTCTGTCCTGGAGCCATGTGAAGGCTGAACAGTCTGTTCCCTCCCCATCATCAACCAACATGCTTGTGCCTTTGTCATATGGCCTGTTCAGCCCTTACCTGACCTGACAGTCAGATAGTCAGGTAAATAAGTGTTTGTGTGGGTAGGTGAGATGGTGTCAGTGTTTGACTTACCTCCAAAACTGTATTTGGTCCATAGATTGTGAGCTGATCGTCTCAAGTCTAGAAAGCTGTAAGCTTAATATTAAACTAGCTTAGCTGAAGTTGGTTTCCTAAATGCATAACAGACAATCATGTGAGAAAACGGGAGTATCCTAATTCTTCTTTATCTAACATCTGTTTTCAGCAGTACTGTTTGTTCTCAGCAGGTTTTTGTGTGCATTGCAGTAGCTTGGCAACCTGTAGGTTGCACCATTCAATGAATTCAGCATGCTTTTAATCATCACTAAAATTTTCCTTTCCAAATTTGAATATTATAAGTACAGTGAAGTAGGCATCTGTGATTATAACAGCAACAGCCACATTAAAGACATCCCAACTGAAACAAGCTGTTCATGTGAATTTGTAATCCTGTGTGTTTTCTTCAAATTTCAGTCCAAAAGTCTTCCTTGAAATTAGTTTAAGAAAGAATACTTGTAACTTCTTTCTGGGAATGGTATTTAAGCAGTTGCAGCTATTTAAAGCTCCCAAATACAGATTTGGGCAGTATACTGAAAAACATAACTACTAAAAAAGCATGACTATTTGCTGGTTCTGCTGGAGGAGCAAAGCTCAAGTTTGGCCTTTCCCTGCACGTAGAGGCATGAACATGGTTTGTGCAATCCTGTTAATTGTACGTTCCCTTTAAACTTGAATCTCAGTATGTTAAAAATGGTAAAAAGATTTGTTAATAGTATAATGACTATGCTTTGGCAGAATGAATCTTTAGTTCCATTGCCTGTGTTCTTACTAATGGCCAACAGAGTGAAGCAATTAGATTAGAACTTGCTGGGATTTTGTATTACACTCTAATTTGTAGGGAAGAAACAGAATGCAGGAGGGAAACCCGCTGACATTATGGAGCTGGTACCTGTTATAACATATGGTTCATCCTTTTGAATGAACAGGGTTTCTTGGTACTAAATAAATCTAGTAATCTCTTTCACATTTTTAACTTAAAAATCGCATCTCGAGAAAGCCAGTGAAACAACGTATGGTACAAACATCTTCAAGGAAATGAAGTTTACCACTAAATAAGATGTAGATATCTTTTTTCTTTTTTTTTTTCCAAATAGGTAATGCAGAGTTCACAACTTCCTATTTAACAATTCCTGCCACTTCCTTTCTTGTGTGTTTTAGTACTTCCTCTGCATACGAGCTTATAACTTTGAGAATTTTTGATGGAATTAGTAGAAAGTTGGAAATACAGCTGTTGCCTGTCCCGTAGTATTTTAAATACAAAAATAATGTTGATGTGGTCTGATTATATGCCACATCGTAGTCATGATGTGACTTTACTCCCTTAATATTTGCGAATATATTTGAAAGTTTTATTTAGCTTTTAGACTATTGGAGTATCCAACGTGAATGAAATAATTTATACAGGGTGACACCCCTTATCCTTTAGAGAAAAAAAACCTTGTTTTAAACCATGACTGCAGTTGCTCAGTGTTTCAAAGTAATGAACAGTCTATCTGTATTAGAACTGAGTCCTTTCTTTTTCATATTAAACATTAACTGGTATTGTTTTGCTTGTTCTTTTAAAGGTTTAACAGATTTTTAAGTTTTTAAGTTTCAGTAGTTTTTCATAGTTGTCTCTAGAAAACATAGATTTAAAAATATGCTTTCACCAATAGAAATATATATTTAAGAAACTATTATCTTTCCTTTCCTGTTTATAAAAATACTAATTAGATAACTGACATAATACATATAAACCAGAAAGTCTGATGACTTAAAGTTGGCATTCACAAAATAAGTAATATTTAAACGCACTGTGAAAATGCATGTTGCTTCTCATCTTTCATTCTTCATCACAAATGGACCTGTTTCTGCAGAGTAAGAATCTGGTACGTGTAGAGCCACCTATGTTTTAATTTTAAAACCTGACCATTAATTCATATTCAAGCATGTTCAACATTGGCTTGCCCCTACTTCTGCCGTGTAAAGTCAATGATATTTTGACTCTTGGTGGGACAGTCAGCATTTTGAAAGTCTCACCTATGTCATGTAATGTACTCAGAAGATGATGATGAAGCAGAAATTTGGGTTGTGTGGCCAAGACATAGTATTAAATGTACAGTTTGGCTAAAAAAGATACATTGATTTCTAACGCCTTTCTTCCATAATCTGGACAAACAAGGCTCCAAAATACCAACCTCCAGGTCATTATTTCTAAAACACAGAGGGCTCACAAAAAACCTTCATGGCAGTTCTGGTGTGTTGTGTTTGAGAAGCGTGTTCGAGTCAATCTGTTTCATGCTTTTGCTGCTAAGTAGATATAGGAGCTACACGAACACTTTCATGCATTGATTACTGAAACTAGAGTTGAGAGCTCTTTAAACAAGGAGAACATGTTCATAAGCAAGCAGCTATGAACTGGACCTTTTCTTTTCCTTTTGAGACAGGCTCTTCTGAATGCTGCAGATAGAGAGGAGATTGCCTTTACCTTATCAAATAAGAATATATGCCTTTATAAATGAAACATTACAGAAAAAATAGTGGTAAGTCTCTAAAGTCTGAATAATCTGTTGCTGTTCATTTGATATGGTAACAGTATTGTGCTGTGAAGGCTAATTTAGTAGGTTTCTGAGAAGGAAATAACCTTTGAAACTTTTATAATATGCAAACCAATTAGAGGTTACAGTGAACACAGCTGTTTCTGCCAAGCTGACTAAGCTAGGAATTTAAATTACTATTTTTAGCCAGCTTATAATATCTCTAGTTCTCAATGGTACCCAGGTTATTACTTTTAAAAATTATATTAATGTGTATTTATCACACTGACAAACTAGGTACAAAACACCACATTTTTGGTGCAACCAGTACGTTCCTTTTTAGATCAAACAATGTGAATATGCAACAACAGAACACTTCAGGTGGCATCTAGGCTGTGTTACACTAAAATCATGTCTATGACTTGTCTGAATTCAAACTGAAAGCTTCCTCAGAGGAAGAGGCATGAGCCCTGAAATGAAATAATTATTGTTTTCTGTGAAGTTGTTTACATACAGTCTGTCTAGCAAACATATTCCTCCTTTTCTTACCCTCCAAGAAAGCTGCCTTTCTCCATTCTATAAGTATCTCTTGTATGTTGTTGTTTGCATTCAGATGCTTTTCTGTTGATCCTCGAGACAGGATCATTGTACAGATCCTGTAAAAATTACCATCAATTCTATCCTGAAATCTAAAAATCCTTGCAGTTAACTGTATCTTTGCAGACTATGAAATAACTGCACTAATAAAAATTTTGGAAACAACGCTCGTGGAGGTTACTTTGTGTAAAGTGTTTACAGTTCTATGAAATATTGTCAGGATTACCTTCAAAATTACATTCTGAAATAAATCTTATTAGAAAAAAAGAATATATTTGGTGCTTTCTGCAGAGATTACTGGATGAGCAAAAGCATTCCTCAAAATCTGTGTGTACTGAATGGACATACTTCATGCATAAATTTGTTGCTTTTTAAGAAAAAAAATCAGTCTAATTTTAACATAACATATGGCAAGCTGGTGTCTAAAACTGCTTTAACTGACTGTACTTTCTAAAGGCATATGTAACTAGTTTAACTTGAGATAAGAATTAAGTCTTAGAAAAACTATTTTAATTCCCATTTGCTTCTGTTAACACCAATAGCTTGCTTACTCCATCCTCTCAATTACAGTAGATGAGATCTGAGTTTAGTGCTAGTCAGTGTTGGGTGTAGAAGAGGATGCTTGCAAATTAATCCTGTTTTCATAAAATCCTATTTTCACTTCTCTGTTTCATGATGGCAAGAGACTTTCAGACCAACTGAAATCAAAATAAAAACAAGGCAAACTCCAGAAATACTGATTCCTAAGTAATAATCCTTTTGTTTCTGGTTTTGTGTCATCATGGATAATAGGTCACTGAAAATGAATCTAGAAATGCTTTTGTATTTAGAAGGACGTTACGTTTTTGGTGAGAAAGGAAATGCATGACTTCCAGGCCTGGCTCCCATGACTCTGAACGATGTTTGCTTCCAGTGACAATTCTTTTTTCTATAGCAGTAATGATGGGGTAGGGGAGCTAATCTAAAACTTTCTTCCCTTGCCTCTGGGGACCAGAGAAGACAAAAGCATTCCTAGCAGAGCCTAAAAAAATTGCTCTGAGAAATAGCCTCCCTTCTGAAAGGAGAAATATATAGTTGTTCCAACACAGCTGTCAACCCAAGAGCATTACAGCGAAGTGGTTGGATTCCTAAAATGGTAGTGAGAAACATTGACTCCTAAGTTAGAAACGTAATGAGTTTGAGCGTTGCCGATGAAAACTAATCTGCTTGGAGAACACAAGCAGCATCCATAATAGCAACCAAGAGGTGTCTTCTGGCTGTCTTCAGTGGGTGACTTCCTTAAGTGGTGCCTTTACACCCCTCTTGAGGGAGGGCACAACTGGCTATTTGGAAGAGATAGGGGAGATCAAAATCGTTAGTCTAGCATAAAGGCCCTTCCCTTTCTCATTGAAACCCTTTAATGATTTAGCAGTCCAAGTTGACATAAATGTTTATTTTGGAATGTAAGGCCAGTGACAACAACAAACCTGATATTAGGGCATCCAAAGGACAATAGCAGTGAGTGTTGTGAACCAAATGTATGATACTTGCCTTTGTAAGACCTAGAAGGATATTTTCATAGCTTTAAGTCTCTGATGAACTTGCACAGGATTATGTGTGTGCGTATTCTTACATACAGCCTGCCTTTTCCCTCTGCATGCAAATTCTAATGCCATGTAAACACCATAACAAAAATGAGTTGGTGATAAATCTCAGAGTGTATGAAGGCTCCTGCTTTCCTTATTACTCATTGCATTGACTGTGGTTTCTAGGAGGTGTTTTAAGGTGCCAAGTCAAGTTGCTGAATTTGTGGAGCTTGATAAGTAAATATGAGAACAACTCTGGAGCTCTTTAAAAACTCAAATTTTCTGTTTTCAGGCACACCTTAGTGCTGTAGGACCTCTCTGACATTGGTGAATTTTTTGCTTTTGATTAAATTGTCTCTATGAAGGCATCTCTTGTTCCACCTAGTTTTTAATATTCATTTTGAGCACCTGCCAGAACTCAACTTCTGAGGTTATCTATTTCCTCTTTTCAAGTACTATTTGTAAACAGTCTTTGGTCTTCACTACTGTTAACTAGATGACCACCACTTTAATGTGGATATTGTACAACGGGAGAGAGATACATGTTTTTTTCTATCATCCATCTACAACAAAGTATAGTTCTGTAGGACAAACTGACAACAAAATGTTGCTGTTTGTTGAATTAAAGCTTAAAAATCCTTGTGATCTTATTCAGGGAATCAGTTGCCTTCTAGGGAATTGTCCTGCTGCTAAATACATGGGTGCATAATCAAACCCTGAAAATCAGCAGTTCTGTATTTCTTCTCTTTACCACTAGAGACTGTTTAGGAAAACAACTTTTCTTTCTCTGACTTGGTTAGGATTGCCTTGAGGATTAGAACTAGAAAATACCCCAAAGTGTGGACAATAAATTTTTTTATCCCTACTGGACAAGCAAAATGATGGATTTAGGAGAGATGCTGACTTTGTAGTAGATGACAATGTTACCCACATCACAAGGGTTGCTAAGGTCCTGTGTGCTTTGTAGATACCTTACCTGTCCCTTAGGGCCACTTCATGGCCTTACTAAGTAAAATCCCTCATACTTCATGGATGCTACCTAATTAGTTTCAATTAGGGAGAAAAGGGAAAGCTAATTAGTTGGTTAGGTTTGTGTTCCTAGCTTATTTGTGGTTGGTGTCTTGGGACTGCTGTGTAAACACCTTGGCATTTTTCTTAAGATCCTTTCCCAGCACAAGCCTCTGGTCTAGGAGTGGATCCTACTCTGTGCTGTCGACTTCTGCACTCCGGCTTCATGGCAACATTATCTTTCCCTGGGGGGAGGGAACGTGGTCCATGTATCATTCCGATTGAAATGTCTGGGCAATCACCCTTTGGAAGCTGTGATTTGTGTTACGCTTTCATGGATAATTTCATAAATACATCAGAAAGTGACTGTGTGAACTGTGCATGGGCCATGTTGTGGAAACAGGCTGTGTGGTGGAACCGCATCTTTTAAACTCTGAGCAGTGGCTTGCTAAAATGTTGTTCTAATGCTGACTTTGCTTTTCTCTGGTAATTTCTAGTTGTGGTGTGTGCTAGATAATTAGATCTCTATCTCACATATGACATCGTAATTTGAAAATGACCTTGACAAAACTAAAATGACTTGGGAATTGTAGCCTGCCCTTTTCTCTTTGTCAGTTCTGTTATTTTAAGAAGTTCTTCATGTTATTGATGAGCACGTATTGCTGCAGAGAAGGAATGCTGGATTTGATCGATAGTCTTATGATACCAGTTTGCAATATAGATGTGTTTAACTCATGTCATCTACGAAAGAATCAGAAAAAATGTTATGGTAGTTCTGCAATGGTGTATGTTTAAGCTGCTGATAATGCACAAATGTTGGCATTTCTTTAAAAAAAAAAAAATCTAACATTTGTAATCTTATTTTGTTTCTTTAAAATGTTTGCCCTGAGTGAAATGACTGTGTGGTTGTCTATTAAGCAGCTAAAGTGCTGTGCTGTTTGTTTGGCTTTTAGTCAACATACTTTCCAGGAAAAGGTGAAAGGACACAAATACCACAGTCAAGTTTCGTTTGTAGTTCAGTGAATGTGAAGTATATGTTTTAATCTAAAATGAAGTCTCTTTTTAAAGAACTTAATCAAGGCTTAGTAGAAAGACTCAAACTTTAGATCCTGAAATAAACAAGGCTGCTTGCTTTCAGACTTGAAAAGTGTGATATTACTCATCAAGACCACAGAACTTTTTCTGTGTTTCCATGTACTGAGTCCTTTGGTAATTGTAGTAATCCTGTCACAGTTCATTAGATGAGCATGTTAATAGTCTGCACAACTGATTTAGAGGGCCTTAAAATAGTGGTAGTAGATCCAATACTAAGCAACTGCCTGGAGTCTCTCTTTAGGCAGAATATTGTCCTTCTATGTTGGTACAATACATAGTACTTTAGGAGCCTCTCAAATTCCTTTTAAACAGTAGTAATAAAAATGCCAGATATTCTGAAAATTTACAAGTGGGCACCATGCCCATGAGGTCAAAAACGGGAGATAAGAATCATTAAAGATCTGTTCAGCTTTTAACTGCTAAGATCTTGAATCTGTTGCCTGATAAGGTGGTAGTGATGGAAGTGGGTCTGATTGCAGGATGTTGGATGTAAACATTTAGATCTAAAATATTTCATTGGTGTCATTCAGATTCCAGGCAAAGTTTAAATTCTGAAACAATAATCCAATTAAAGAATCTCATATATATATTTATTTAAAAAAGAAAAAAAACACTTGTGAGTAAGTCTTAAATACAGGACAAGAAGCTAACAACTAGTTCTATTGGGAAAGACATGATGTAAAAACACTCAACCCACCCCAACAAACAAATAAACCTACAACTTGTAAACCACAGGTGACTTTTTGTTGTATTTATCAAAATTAAGGGGACAGTTTTTCAGAGTGAACCCCTGGAAAAGGGGGGAAAAGACAGCTTCAGACAGGGTCTGGTAATGATTTTCATTGCTGTGCTACTGTTTTCATACAGCTGACAGGAATTAGGAGTGTAACTATGAGCAAGTTTTTGTTTCTGCACCAGAGCACATGCTCGGATGCCCTATACCTGTGTAGATGAAATCACACATGCCTTCTGTGTGAAGGGCAAGGCTGGTAAGTTATGAAATGGAACAATGTGCCTGTGTTCGTTTACAGGAACGTTCCTCTGCTTCAAGATTTTAAATGGGCTTGTTTCAGTGCGCTGAAATCAATTTACAGGAAGTCGGGCTCCACTGATTCACTTTCTGCATATTGATTTCTGCCCAAAGTGAAACTTCTGATATTAACAAAGCATGAGTGATATTTATTTTTTTTTTATAGACGTCACTTGAAATGACTGAAAATAATAAAGCCTTTTTTCTTATTCTTGAAGGTTGTGGGTTTTTTTAAAGGTGAGATTTAAAACTGAATAAGAATGATTCTGGGTAATTCCTGTAATGGTGATGAAGTTCACTACTGGTTTGTGCTTATATAGAACAAAAATTCTCACTGTTTTCCTGCCTTAATTTCAGTACCTTTTCTTCTGAAAATAAATTAGCCAGTGCCTGGTAGAATAACCTGTTTTCAGGGCTCCAAGAACAGGCTATCCATATGTCAATTGTGACAGGTAAAGAACCACCACCTCATGATAAGTCCTGAAACAGAGTGAAAAACTTAAAGGATTCACTTTATTCCTTTGGTCTCTTTGATTCTCTTCTGTTAAGATTTAGGAATGAACAAGACTTTTTTTTTTTTTTTTTTTTTTCCTCCTGTGTCTGCTCTTTCTGTTTTTAATGGGAAATTAATTTTCAGAATTTTTTTCTTCGTTTTAATTCTGCAGTATGTAAAACAGCATATAAAACTTCATGAAATTTACGAATTAGAGTGGAATTGTTGTTTTAGAATGAAAAGGGGATGTGATTATTTAAACATGTTGGTAGTGTCTATGGATTACTTTAAAATTTTCTTTTAGAGAACTTCTGCTAAGGCACCATAGATTAATAATGCAGGGCCATGTTAGAGCTCTATTGCATTGAAGTGCAAAAACTTTGATAAAGAGAATGAAGTATTCCTTCACTGGATTGCTGTAAATCATGTACTCATTGACAAAATACAAAGACAATCAGAATTGCTTGACTCCTCCAGATTTAACCAAATAAAAACATTTTCTAGTGCCTTGATGGTAATTTTGTAGGTACTTCCAGTTGCCCAGTCATCTTAAAAACTTGATGAGAAGTAGATATGTAGAGCATGCATGTGCTTTGTAAGGATTTTCATCCATCAAATTACCTGGTTAAATTCAGAGCAAAATCTAGATTTTATTTTACTGATTGTAACTAAAGGTGAAGTGGGTTTTCGTAGCTTAATCAAATGCCTGCTACATTAAAAAAAAAAAAAAAATACTTAATTCTTCTGCCAAAGGGTTTTTGGATAAAACTGTTACAGATTAAACCATGTCAACATGGCATTGCCTTCTGCTATCTCTTAGCAAATAGGCCTCTGGTTACTGAGAGATACAGTGTCAATTGGCTGCCGTTAGACAGCTATTAGGAAGTTTTAATCTCAGTTTTATTGTTAAATTTTACAAAAGAAATTACTTCTATAAGACATATATTAAATTTTTTTACAAGTTGGAAATTCATACATGAGTGCCAGCTGTTACTAGTGGTATTAAGTGTGAAACCAGGCTAATTAGCTTTCATCTGAAATCTTCTGCCCTTGTTCTAGCATAATCCTTGAAATTGTTTAAACAAAAGATTATCGCAAACCTTTTAAAAAGGCTGGATCTTTTTTTCTGTGCAGAACACTGAGCCTTGTAAATGAGTCAGGCTTTCTGGGTTTATACACAGAACTTCTAATCCTGAACTTGAATATATATTAATGGATCTTAATTGGTATATTAACCTGAGCTGCTGAGACCTATGTACATGCATTTAAATACTTGAAAGTCTAGCAAGTGTTTGGAAATATTTGCATAATTTTGAGGGAATTGAGGGGAGAAGTATAGGGAGCTGCTTGATGACTTAAAAAAACAAAAACTGAAACCAAACCCAACTTCTTAAAAAAACAGTAAAACTTTAACATATTAGTGATGAACGAGCATGAAAGTGAACAGTGTACCTCTACAAATGATGAAACTGTGAGCAAGGAGTGATGGTGATGCAGATAGCTTGAAACTCGCTGTATTCCATTGTAAAACTTGCTGAAAAAGTGGCACTCAAAAGCAAGCATCTGCAATTCTATTATCATATTTATTTATTTAATTGGATGAGCTCAATTAGCTTAAGATTAAACAGTGATAATGGATTATGCAAGAATTTTGGGCAATAGTACAGTCTTGCTTTCTTAACATTAACTGAGGTTAACACTGCATGTAGTATCTCTGCAAGATAGTAGAGGGTTCTGAGTATAAATAAAAAGGCGTTCCGTGGTTCCAGTGCCATGAATTCAGAGATCCCCTTGAGAAACTGTAAACTGCCTGCAGTGGTTCCAAGGACATCTCTTGTCTTGTTTGCTTCCAGTTTGCAACTTGTCATTGGCAGATTGTCTAAACTCTAGAAAATATCTTCATTATGCAGCATGGTGATCCGGTTTTGCTGTGAAAAGGTGTAAGAAGCTTTTCTTATCCCTCTCTCACCTTCTAGTACTTAAAGTTTTTGTCTTTTTTTCCTCCCCACTCTCCCTTCCCCTGCAAAGTCTGCACACATGGTCTTTACCTCATTGTTGGTTGGGGGTTTTTTATGTGGTGGTAGCTCTGTAAAAGCTATAATGCCGTTAGGTGGCTTGTGAGATGTCAAAATGAAAATATTAGGTAACTAGGAAAGGAGGACTCTGTTTATAACCACAGTTGTCAGTTTATGAAGCCTGGAATACCCTACAGGCCAGGAATTACACGTTTTTAAACTCGTACAAAACCCATACTGCAAACAAATTAAGGTCTGGATTTGCTACACAGACTAAATTCCTTTAGGACTTATGTAGATATCTGGGCTGTCAGATGCACCGGTCTATTTGAGATGAGGTTAACCCAAAAGTCTCCATCTGGAGACCTCTAATGTTTGGGCAAATAAAGATCTGGATCTCATCTCTGTGATTATTTTTCTTATAGAAGAGTAACTGAGTTAGAACCTCTTGACACTTTAATGAGACTGTGGTTTATTTCCTGGCACTGACTTTGTTTGATGAAACAGATAGCAAAGCTTTTCTTTTGCACAACAGCTGTCAAGAAAAAGCCATTTCATCTTCTGAAAAGTCTCTATCCTTCCAGTAATGTCTAAGATGTGCTTCTGGAGCAGATTGAATATCTGGAAGGAAAAATAGAGATGAACACGAAGAAGAAGGGAACTTGAGTTGTTTTCTTGTGCTGACCCTCCATTCAGTTGTTTCCTGTTTTGGCAGTGAGTACATGGCTACAAAACAGCAGAAGTAGAGTGTTCCTGCCAGCTACTCTGAACTTCTCTGTTATGGGTCATAAATTTCAAGGACAAACTGTATTTTGAACTTACTGAAATTTGAGAAGTCTCATGTAATTCTTTAACCTAATATTAGAGTTGAGAATCTTTGATCGCCCTGGCTCTACTGCAACCCTCAAAAAAATCAGAATCGAAAACTCAGTTTTCACTCATTGCACATAATGAAGCAATAGGAGAATCTGGACAGCTGAGTTCTGCAGAATTGCAATGATTTATTCTACAGCAATGTCTACATGCAAAATGAATATAATACTGTTAAGATTTGGAAATGACACAAGTCTATGACTTTCTCCCTTCTGGAAGTACGTACCCAAGTTGTAGGACCATTCGGGTGCAAGTATTTACCTGAGCATTGACAGTGTTCAGTTACCTACCATGACAGAGTGGGTACAATAAAGTACTGCAGGATTTACTTTAATAATTGCTAAATTTCTACAGTTAGGCACGTTGAAACTAGTCAGTGGTGAGAATCAATCCATAATATTTGCTAGCTGCAATAAATGTGGACCCAGAAAATATGAGTAGGTTTTCGTAAGTGCTGATATGATTTAATAACACAATCATGCCCAGTTTACATTCTCCTGGGGGGTTATTTCCGTGCCTGTGACCAGCTGACTGGTGTCAGAAGCTCTGCTTACTCTGCCTTGCTACAACCTGTTCCAGATTGCCCACATAGCGCTGAATTAGCAAGGGGCTTTCTAGGAAAACCATGTTGCAAGTGTGTGATTTTTTAAATTTTTTATTTATTTAAACTCGCGTAATAGTGTTGTTGAACTTTAAACTGTCCCTCTCTGTCCCCCTGCTACTTGGCCTCAGGAAGAAGCTCAGCATGGCTTGTTTTGAGGGACATTAATAAGCAAATCACTACTACCATATTTTACTTGAAAGCAAAACTGAGAGACTTGGTAAAATGTTTTATTAAGGGTATTAAAATCTACATTTATTTCATTTATCTGGCTAAAATTCTGCAGCTTGTAGTTAAGATCAATATTATTTGATGCAATTGTCTGTTCATATGTTTGATCTTTAGCTGACTTTCTTGTTACCTACCAGTTACATCCTCATTTCTTGTCCTTGTCCAAATATCCTGATGTAGAGTTTAATACAGGATAAGAAATGCAGTCTGCCTTGTCCAAGTGGGCTGATCCATGTATGCTTTAGATCTTAGTGAGGTTCTTTTGTTGAGTCAGTTCAGTGCTTCTCAATGACTCAATTTGCTCCAGTATACGCTGAATGTGAAGACCTTTTCCCATTTGTGTAAAGTAGCTGGTTATTATGGATCCCTGTTTTTCTTGTGGTCTTCTGTATGAGTCTTTGCCATGTCGTATATTTGTAGGGGTGTTTCCATTCTGAAATCAGCCTGTGATGACATCTCAGAAAAGAGCAGCTTTCCTTTGACTCTACTGTAACTTTTTTTTTTTTACTCTTTTTTACAGCAGAGGCATCATTTTTCTCAGTGCCAGCTTTAAGAGGAAACATTTATTTTATTTTTTTTAAAGCTCTTAAGCTGAAATTGCTTTTTTATTTAAGTCTTTATATACTTGTTGTGAATTGCTTTCCTTGGTGCGAGTGCCTCAGCAGATAGATTACTGTGCACTTCTGCAGCCCGAGATAAGATCTTGGCAATTGCCACTTCCCGTAGGAACAGAACTGTTAAATGACAGTATGTCATTATCTCTTAGTCTGAGCTACTCCAGAGTTTATGGTGTAATAAAATAGTGTGATCAGATTGAGGCCTGCTGCAAGGTTCCCCGGGAGCCTCTCTCAATCTGGAGGCCTTGAGGGTGGACGTACAGTTTCTCTTCTGGAAATACTGACGTGCAAATCTATGCAACATTGCATTGTGCTCAAACGACTGATGGCATCATCACCTCTTTGTGTCATCTTACCTAATACTTACTTGAAGATTTTGGGGTTTTCTTCTCTCTCTTAGTCTCCTGTTGGTGTCTGAACAAGATGGGGAGAGTATAGCCACATGTGCTACTGTGCAGATTTACGTATGGCAACCATAGGGTGGTGCAGAGTCCTAGAGGCTGCGGCAAATAGGGAAGTTTGCAGAAAATACTTATTGAGCAAAGGGGGGAATTTGAGAAATCTGCCACTCCAGGGTAGTTACAGGTTAGGAGGCTGAAATGAGGGTAATTTTCTGAAGGCTGAGAGGAATGGAAAGAGAGGGCTGTGGGCTGCAGAGTGACTCACTACTGTGAGGTCTCTGGTAGGGGAAAGGGAGAAAGGGTCAGGCATCCCGGTACAGAAGGCTTTGGGACAAGGGGCTGACAGCCACCACAAGCACCTCCTGCTGATGAACACCTGTAAGTTTGGAAAGTTGGGCTGTGTTCCTGGGACTGATCCCTTTTTTCTGAACAAGACAGCCATCCGCCCTTCCATTTCTGTGTCCTTTGTGGCAGGAAACACGATGCTGTCACACCAAGTGGAACCCATTAATGCAACTGAGAGCAACCTTCTCCCGTAAAGCACTCAAGAACTTCTTATTCCAGTCACTACTGCAAATTAAGAGCAACAAGAACTTTCCGTTTGAAGAAGAGTGCTTCAGCAGACTTCCTCTTTCCACCCCTGAAGTTTTTGGGGGTATTTGCGCAGGGCACAGAACTTAACACCAGGAGATGAGTGGCATGGAATGACTCATGCTCAAAACCAGAAGCATTTGACTTTGGAAAACTGACTACAGTTCTAGCCCTTCCTCTTTAAAGTTTTATATTGCACGACCTTTTAAATGAAATGTCGAGCTTCCTTTTTAAACGGTGGGATCTCTGCAGTATGACTGTGAGTGTGATTCAAGAAGGTGTTTCGTAACTTTTTCAATCCCTGTGTCCGTCCACTAACTTCAGTTCTGGTGACATCACTGGCTTCAAGTTCCTCAAAGCATGATAATTGTGTGCTTTGAATAAGTCTGCTTTCTCCAATGTGGAGATCCTGTAATACTGACATCTTTTGAAACCGCCCTAACAGTGGTGAGCACCAGTAGTTGTGTGACTCTTGCAGTAACCAATAATGGAAGTTTTTGAGGAATGGAAAAGCCCATGACATGGCCATTTTGTATAACTTGTCACTAGATTGTTTCCCTCTAATAATTATCTCTGCTGAAGGCCACCAGGTTTCCACTAAAGTCCACTTCATATCCTGGAATTGATCTTAGATTTTGTTGTTGTTGTTACTTTAGATGTTTTAGCAACTTCTATAGCCACCCTACCAAAAAAAAAAACCCAAACCAAAACTCCAACCAAACCACTTTTATCCCATATTGCTGAAAAGAGTATGCCCCATCTTTTCAGACATGGGTTTGAGTGCTGAGGTCCAGGCAGGCATGCCGTCCAGGATTTTCTATTTTATTGGTGTTCGTTACATTCAGAAATGAAGTGCTATATGCTGCTTGGATTTTCATAAAGGCAGCAGCTTGCCTGTTGTCATACCTCGTTTTATTACCACCCCACTCCAGTTTTTTTCCCTGTTTGTTGAAATATGCTTCAGGAATACATTAGGTTTTTTAAGTTGTCCGTGTTTCTGGAAGGTACATGGGTAACTTCTTTATTTTCATTTTCTCTGTGCCTATGGGAGATATGCATCTCCTAGAACTCCCATATTCTCTCAGTACCTTTAGGCATCGTAGCATCTTTAAAAAGATCTAATATTTGGTAGCGAGGTAGTAGGCAGCTCTCTATTCCCTGAACAATAAATTACCAGTTTCAGATCCTGAAATATGTGTGACATTGGTATTTGAATCTGTGGAGCTCTCTGAGAGTTGGGGGTAGTGTGTATGTGCACATAGTCATATATGCTTAAGTATAATATTTTTATATTAGAGTGCTTTTGTATCATTCCATATCTGTCATGAAGCATTTCATCCGTTTCCTTTTAAAAAAGAGAGGACAGTTCTTTTCAAACTTGTTAATGCCGTGAAAGGAAACAGTGTAGATTAGTGCTGCTGCTAATTTAACCCAATATTTACAGCAAAAAAGCCTAAGGGTCTTTTAGTTTGGTTTGCATTTTGCTGGATTTTAGGGGGATTTTTTTGGTTTTGATTTTTTTTTAATATTAATCTTAAGTGGTGGGGTGGTTGTGTTGTCTTTTGCTGGGTTTTGGGGTTTTTTTAACAAAAAAAAATAACCTCTAGGCTCTGTGGGAAATGTGGTTACAGATCTAGAAAACCATTTTTCCTAGTTCCCTGTTTTTGTCTCTTGTTAATCCTGTACAGTCGGTACAGAAGAAAAATAAACCCCTGCAAAATACAAAGTCACCAACCTAGTGTCAGGGACGAATTTATGAAAACATCCATTCTAGCTGCCTCGTGTTTGAGATATTAAGACTGTGGCAGTCAAGATCATATTCTCCAGACGGCATTCTTCATAAGCAGAAATACTGGCAGCCATGTGTTAAGTTTAAAAAAAGATAGCAGCTGATGTCAGGGCTTATTTCAGTCAGGAGCCATTTCAGAATACTGTACTAATTTTGAGCAGGTATATGTAAAATAGAACTCTTGCCTTGAAGCACAGCATTCAGTGTAAATTGATACATACGTGAATAATGGGGTAGAAAAAGATGAACAATTAATCAGCTGCAGTAGATAGCCCACTTTAAACAAAAATAATAAATCTTCAGTGTTGTACGTGATTCTTTATGCAAAACTGAGAGGAACAGAACTGAGGAACAGAAATTCAGTGTGCTTGTGTTTCAAGGATTAAATTTTTGAGCTGATATAAAATCCTCCTGCTCTGATATGGGGAAACTACCACAATTTGAACCAGAGTCTGAGCTAATTTGAAACTATTAATAGAGGAGCGTCCAGCCTTTCTGTGCAAGTGATCAATAGGTCACAAGCAGCCCCAGATGCACAGAAACCTATTCTCTGCTCACTCTAGATGTGGATGAACACCAGGCTCAAATATATCTGTATCTGGAGAGATAATCAGTAATAAACTCTGCTTCATTTGGTTAACTGTATTTAACAAAATTAATTTCATCCAGTGAAAGGCAATGAATCTAGCTCAATAATTTGTTTTTAATGATTTATTTTTTTTAGTGGTCTCTGGGCCACGTTTCATGTATGTGCTCAATGGCATTTTAAGATTTCTTAAACTTAATTATGCTATTGAAATAGCAGTTTTACAGTAAATCCATTCTTTCAGTTTTCATTGATTTCAGTTAAATCTAACAGCTTCACCCTGAAGTTCCTAGTACTATAATTTTTAAGAATTGCATATTTGTGCAGTATTTTTTGATGTGAAGTTCTGTTTCTACAAATTGGGACTAAAGTCCAAGGACAACAGATTTCTTTTTATTAAAGCTTTTGAAATTGTCTCAGCATCTGAAAAAAACTGAAAGAAACCCTAATTATATGCTTGTGATGATATATCATGGTTTATTTGAGCATGTGAATTGGATACAAATAACTTTGGCCATCTGCAGCTTTGTGACATCTTGCTGATGTCCAACATCACTTACACCTATATCTTGAGTTAAGTCACTACTCCATGTGTATGTTTGATGCCAAGAGGGGTAGACAAGGTTTTTTTCTATCACAATGAAGATTTTCTAATTGCTGCTGAGTTAGAAGTACAACTGATGGTTTCACTGATAGTGGAAAGAATTACTCAAAGCAGTTTATGTGAAAGTGCTTTGGGGCAGAGACCCTGCTCCATCAGGAGTGTAAAGGCATAACGTCTGGTAAATGTTCTGCTGCTTTATTATGTAAGCTAATAATATTTTAGCACACAAGTAATGTTAGTGTTGAATTCTGATAAATTTAAACTCAGTTCTTAAGTTGAAGCCCGAAGTGCTTTCTGTCCAGAACTCCCACGTGTGAAGATGTGAAGTCAAATGGGTATTTGTCTTAAAATAGCAATGGTATGATGATATTAGATGGATTCATATCTAAGACTTTATTTTTTTTTTTTTGTTTCAGGACATCAAGCGTGAAGCCAGTGATTTTCCATGCAAAGTGGCCAAACATCCCAGAAACAAAAATAGAAATAGGTACAGAGATGTCAGCCCCTGTAAGTACACTTTATTTTCCATTGTTTGTAATAGACTGTTGACCTCTAATGACTTCTTCTCACAGCTAAATGTTCTTTGTAAGAACAAGGTTTCTGTCAGACGGATATGCATCTAAGACAATTCTTTTTGTTAATAAATAAGTTTATGAGATAGAAGTCACAGGATGCCATTATATCCATAGGATTATACTAAAACAGCATACAGTATGTTCTGTATTTGTTGGCAGAAGTCCGAAGAAAGGAATTTGCTTTTCCTTTGAATTCTTTTGCTAGAGAAGAATGGTGGCTGAAGTAGCATTAATAAAACTGCAAGTATCCTTTCTGCTGCAGTATGCTTACTAGAGCATCCTTCTAGTCAGTGTAGCATAACTGCCCCTACTGGGAGATGGGGAAGAGTCTTGCATAAAACATATGAGTACTGGCAATAAATCTGAGCTAATTAGAACAGAGAAAAGAGGATGCTTGCAAAGGTGGTGGTTCTGAAATTATTATCATTGTGAATTCTGGTGGGAAGTGTATCTTTGCACGTGTCCTCTGTACGAGGCACAGCTCCGTTCAGTGCTGCAGCCTGTCTTTCCTTCCACCAACATCCCATGGACAGAGACAGTAACATTCAGACTCCAGGGCCGGGCGTGCTGCACTTCTGGCTGTGCAGAGAGCTGTGGGACAGGTGAAATGGTTGGCAAATAATACCTGATGTATCAGACACTAAAGAAAGTGCACAGCTGGTTCACTAAACTGCCTCCTCTGCGCTGAGTGACAGTGCCTGTCCTGGGACTTCTTTCCCCCTTGAAGGGTTTGGTGCTGCCACCTGTTTTAAACGTAAAGTTTGTATAGGTCACTGGGAAAAAGTCTGTCTTCTGTTCAAAGACAACAATATTATTGTCTATTGGAAAATTATACTTAGTGGTTAAAAGTTACTGAAGTTGTTGGGGCAATTGACAATAATAGAGCATATTGTACATGGGTTGCTTTACTGAGCAGTTCTAATACTTGGGGTTGTGAGTAACAAATGGTTCCTTTTTGCCTTTAGATAATACTGCTTCCAAGCCATTTTGGGTTTTTTTGCAAAATTTGTTTCTTTGTTGGTGGTTTGGTTTTTTTAATCCTAAATGGAGCAAGCTGAGACTAACAAAAGAGCAGTGAAATTACATTTGCTGTAGTTCTTGAATTTTGATCGTTTTTTCTGTACATTAAGGTGTGGTTGGGTTGGAAACAGTAGCTAAATGTCTACCGGAAGAATAAGAATCTCTGTTCTGTTTGTCCAGTATATGTTCAGGCAAACCTTTAACAACCTTGAACAAGTTGAATTTGAATGTTTAAGCTGCAAAAGATAAACAGTTGTGTAATAGATTTATTTAAAAACAGTAACTCGATAACTGTACAAATAGGTCAGTGTGATCTGGTTTGCAAATTACTGTTGGGGTTACTTCAGATACAAACACTTCCATTCTTGCAATGTGTTCTTGGAAGAGGGAGGGCAGCTTGTGGTCCCTGTAGGGCTGTTCTTGTAGTGACTTTCCAGAGCTACAAGCACCCCTGAACACCTCTGCGCTCCCTGCCTTTAAGCTCTTCCCATTCTTCAGGAGGATTCAGCTTTTATGATCCTAACATCTGATAAAGTTGTGCATGGGTTTTGCTGTGTTGCATATAGATTAACCAGTTTTTTTCTAATTATGCTGCAGTTGATCACAGTCGAATTAAGCTAAACCAAGGTGACAATGACTATATCAATGCTAGTTTGATAAAAATGGAAGAGGCCCAAAGGAGCTACATCCTTACCCAGGTAATTGCTGGCAGTGGATAATAAAAGCCATATGGTGATTGGAGTTGTTTTTCTTTAACCTGTTATGTTTGTTTTCTTTATTGTAAAGCTAGTTAAGTGTGTATAAACATCTGCGTGTTTTATAAACATACACATAGAACGATTTTATAGAAACGCTATATTTCTTCCTGCTTCCTGTCAGCACTGACTGACTTTTCGTAGAGTATTTTGGTCCCTTTGTATAACAGATGCTTATGTGTTATGGTGAGAGGGGCAGACATTAACTAAAACAGATTTGGGAATGTCTTACACCTGACCTTCTCTTTCAGGTAAGTTGTATGCTCCACCAGGCATTTTTTGTTAAACATCCTTCTGAAAGTGATGTCATTATAGTATTTACAAATAACGTATCTCCTAATAACGTGGTCTAAGTTGGGCAACGCTAATGCTTCTACCTTTTGTGTGAGAGGAAAGCTGTGAATACAGACTTCAGTGATGGGAATATAGGAGGCAGAAGGGAAGGAGCTATTTTTCACTCCTACCTATATAACAAATTTAAAAATACCTGGATTCCCTGTTGTCTTATTCTGAGAACTAGTGACTGTGCCAGAATTCTTGTTTGTCTTAAATGTTTGGTTCCCTGGAGACTGTCCTGGTCTCTAGTCTTGACTTTCTTTTTTTACCCCTTCCTCCCACGCTTTAGATAAAGGTAGACTGGGATTAATATTTTCAAGTGGCAGCTTTTCCTTCCTGTTTCTAGAGAATAAAGATAAATCTAAGGAAGAAGTGGACAATGCAGTGTTCAATATGACAATGATTCTGTGCACACAGCTCTTATTCCAGTTATTCATGATATGGGAGGTTCATCACAGGGTTGAACTGATATGTGGAATAGTCAAATGTGCAGCTAACTAGTAGTAGTCATCTATTCTGATTCAGAATTTAATGGATTTGAATGGCCTTATTCAATTCCAGTCATTCTTTCTGAAGACTCTGGGCTGCTATTTTGTTTGAGCAAAGTGATAGATAGCAAATATGAGAGGCATGATGATGCTGGCTTGTGTTGCCCAAAGATCGGAGCAATGGTTTTGGAGTAGAAAATAGCAAAGGAACTTAGCACAAACAACAAGTTATAAGGAAATCTACTCTGTGAGCAGATAATAGACTTTAAAAGGAGTTATCATTTTGTTCCGTTACAAAGCAGATCTATGAAGATTCTTGAAAACGATATAACTTACTACTGATCTGGCATTGTTTCAGTCTTTTGAACATTTGTCCATGCAGTCTAGTAGTTCAAGTATTATGAATAACTGTGATGCATTACGGAATAGTTCAACATAGATGTTAATTCTGTTCTTAGTCAATGAGGTTTTATTTCCCCATATGTATACCTTTCCTAAGAAAGTTCTCAGCACTTTTCACTCCCAGTTCTCTTCTCGCAAATGAGACTAGTTGTGTCTTCCTGTTATGTTTCGGGGGGGGGTGGGGAAGGGTAACTGTGCTTTTATGGGTAAATTCATAGTGTTAAAATGGAACTTAAAGCTGTATCACAACGCTTTTTTACAGTTTGAAATGAGAAGTTGCTTGTTACTTGTCTAAATTTATTGCCTAGTGCAGTAGCTTTTACTGGGAAATGTTGAACTGACATTAACAGAAAATAAGGCTTATTTCTGGGGATTCTGTCTCTGCAGGGACCTTTGCCAAATACTTGTGGTCACTTTTGGGAGATGGTTTGGGAACAGAAAAGCCGTGGTGTTGTCATGTTGAACAGAGTGATGGAAAAGGGATCCGTAAGTACTTACCCAGTTATAGCTATGTGTTCCTTTGCATGTTTATGGTTTTTCTTTTAAAAAAAAAAATACACCAGAAAACAAACCAACTAACCCAAAAAATGGGGAGTGATGACAGCCATCAGTACAGAAAACAAACCAACTAACCGAAAAAATGGGGAGTGATGACAGCCATCAGTAATTTTATCTAAGAAATTATATCTAGAATTAAATACCCAGTCACCCGATCTCAGCCCAGTCAGAAAATTATTCCCTTTGTAATTGTAGGTCTTAATTTCTTCTGAATTTGCTGAAATAAGGCATGAACACAATATGACTCTCCACACCAATGAATATTTGGTCTTTACTGCTAGCCTAGCTCTCTGAATGGAGTTCTTTTCAGTGTCACAGATTGCACCTCTCAAAGGTCATTTACGCCAAGTGTTGATTCACAAGCATTTATGAAATGGTTTTGAAGTCGTTATGGAGGCGCTTTGACTCCACGTTTCTATCGTGCAGTAAGAGCTCTGATGATTAAATGTATCACCTAGGCACCAGGCTCCACCAGTGTCATTGCTTTAGGAAATATGTTAGAGGTATGAGGAGAAAGGGAGCACAGCTGAAAGTACTTCTGGTGTCTGTCCCAAGCAATGATCTTCTGGGTGCTGGGGAACCAGCTGCTGAGCTGGTGCTTTACTTGCTGGGACAAGCACAGTGGGCTGTCCAGGCCTTTTAGGAAGTTTACATGAGACAGTACGGGCAGAAGATGAAGGGAAACAATAGTTAATCAAACAACGGGGATTATTTAAAGCAATTTACCTTCAGACAGATAAAAAGTTGTGGTTCCTCTGGCACATGGAGTAGCTGCTGTCTTGGTAAGGAAATGCCTCAGCCTCTCTGATGGTGGAGATGACGGGATCCACCGGGTGTGGTTTTCATCCATGGGTCAGAGTTCTGCCCCTGTGCTCGCTCCACGGCTGCCATCCTTAGAGTGGACTTGGCAGCTGCACAAATTTGAGACAAAAGCAATTTTAAAGACTGATAGAAATGCACAGTTTAAAGCTGAATGATACAGTGTGGCCAGTACAGAGACACTTCGGAGGAGAAACAGTGGGTATGTTGGGTATCCACCAGTGACAACTGGGTGGTACATGCTTTTGCATAATCAGGAAAGAATTCTCAATAATCAGGAAGATTCTTGTGCAGTGAGTTATGTTTTAATAAACTGCAGTCTTGATTTTTGAGTGTTTTGCTTTTTTTCGTAGTGCAAGTGAAATTTAATCTTCAAAAGAGTTGCAGTAACCATATTTTTCAATATTTTCTTCCTTTCCAGCCATTCCCGCTCATTCTCTGCGCTGCCAATAGTTTTAAACAAAGAGAATTGTTGTGATCCCTCAGGGCAGGCTCCTTAAGCTTCTCCACAAACAGCAGTGGGGGACCTACAGTGCAGCACCACAAAATATTGTTTGCAGACACATTTGGTTGAGAAATCAGACACAAAGCCAGTTGCTGTCTCTTGAAAATTAATTCAAAAAAACCAACCCAAAGTGCAGAGAATTGTAACTGCATTCTACACCCAGATAAACTAGAGGATGTATTTTGAATAAAAACTAGAATTAATCTAAGCAATACTAGTGTTAGTCTGCCTATAAATAAAATGCTGAAGGGTTTTCTTATTTATTAAAATGCTGTCAGAAATCATCTTAGTCTTGAGAATGCTGTTTCTTTTTCATTGTTCTTCAACTTTAAAGCCATATTATTTGCCCTTTAATAAAAGAGGCATTAGCCATGCCCAACCATCTGTACTTACTGCATGTTTAGGTGTGGGCAAATGGTGGTCACAACCCCATTCCAGTGAGCAGTGCTCGGTGGCAGAAGTAGTCACCAGTTCTCCCAATCACAATATCCTTACATTTAACTGTCAGAAACGCGGTTACACACTTTCCTATTCCTGTTGCTGATGAGTTGCTTTAGTTTCAGTTTTTCCCTGCATGCTGCAAAATGTGCTACTTCTCTTTTCGGTTGACTCATTCAAGGTCCTGGCGCTTTGCTCAACTAAACTCTCTGGGAAACCTCACTGAGAAATTTGAAATTCAGTCAGGAGTAGGTAATGGGAGTGTTTGCTGAAGGCAGGGTTTTTTTGTTTGGCACTTCACTTTTAAACTGTGCCATGTGAAATCAAAATGATCTCACTGCTATTTTTGTTTTTGTGGTGAGTGATTAGAGTAACCCAAAATCTCATCTGATGTTACACTTGCAAATTAGCAATGTTATAATTCTATCTATGTTGCTTATTCGTGGAATTCATACTTTTTCACAGTACATTCTGCTCTTGTTAACATCTAGTTCTTCTTTTGAAATTTAAATGTGTGACATCAGGGTAATAAATAAAATGCAGAATAGACTAAAATTGAGATTTTGGCAGAATGTTGTGACAGCTTTTATAATTAGACAGTTACTCGATTTTTTTTGTTGGTTTTTTGTTGCAACACAAGCTGAAATAAATAATGGCTTTGGTGGTTTTGATTAGATTCCATGGCAGCTTACGGGAGAAAGGAGAAAGAGGGCTCTACCTGAACAAACCTTAGGTATTTTCATGAGTTCAATCAGGGTCAAAGTGATTTGACTCGTACAAAAGATTCAGTGGTACAAAAGAAGATGTGGTTCTGCAACATAAAAGAAGGCTGATACTCTTCACACTAGAATTGGCCTTCCTTAGAATAAAAGCAGATGAAGAAATTGTCTCATAAGAAAATGCATTTAAGGATGTTTTTTCCTTGGCTTTTACACAAACATAAATGACACATAAATGTCTCCTATTTGTTTTTAGATAAAGTGTGCACAGTACTGGCCACGGAAAGAGGAGAGAGAGATGTTTTTTGAAGATACAAACTTGAAACTAACATTGATATCTGAAGATATAAAATCATATTACACAGTACGACAACTAGAATTGGAAAACCTTACAGTAAGTACCGAAACTAGTACTGATCAGATTCTGCAGTCTGAGGTGAGATTCACCTTATCAATGAGGTCTTGAAAAAGATGGTCAGAATTATAGCAGATTTTGTTCTGGAATTGGTGATTCTGTGTGAGATTGTTCTTCAGCCTCTAGTTTGTGTTTTACGGAAATGAAACTCTTAAATATTTATGAAATGTATATGGGGAAACTTACAGTCGTTTTCGTGTCTCAGCTGTGCACTGCGTGAGAGGGTTAGATTGTCACTACCTTTCAGAGAACCCTTTATAAAAACACTTAGCAGATGTCCTAGTGCTTTTGTGTTATAGATGAAATAATTGCTCTTCCTGTCACTTAGGCTGCCTGTTTGCCTGTGGCTTGTTCTAAGGTTTATTTTTAGGTTTTGGCTTAAATCTTTGTGTTTTGCATTGATGGCTTTCACCAGAAAGCAGGAGCTGGTTTAGCTGGTCCAGCAGTGAGCTGCACGGAGCTGGTACAAGGCTGGTACAAGCCACAAGCTTTAAGAGAAATAAGGGGTTTTATTTTTTTTCCCCCCCTCTTCTTGCTTACCACCAAAATAAAAGTATACATGCTGTTTCCCACCCTTGCTCTCTCTTTAGCACTGTCCTGTATTAGAGCAGTGGGAGCTAATCTAAAGCTCCCTGGGGAGACTAGCTAAGGGGGAGCACCATTAACTTTCACTGGATGCAGGTCACTGATGATAATGTCCAAGGTCCTCGATGGAGCTGAGCCAGGTGTGAACGGTGTGAGGTGCCAGCCTCTGTCCTGGTGGAGGACACGGTTACTCCTCTGCTCAGCTTTAGCATCTTGCATGCTTCATCCTGCCAGGAAGCGTGAGACAGCAGACAGGAATTTCACTAAATTGTCCCCGAGTAAGAAGTAGTAGTTTGTGGTGGGTCTGAACTGTGATGTCTGATTTGTGAGGGCTGCCACAGGAGGGTTTGGTGGCTCTGGGTCGGTATTCTCGGGGGATGTGAGCACTGGTGGCTTAGGAGTCTTGGAAGAAAGTTTTCAGGTTGGAAACAAACCTGTGACGAACAGCTGTGATAGCGTAAGGGCTTTGTCTGCAGAAAGTGTAAAGACTTCTGTAACCTGATGTATTTCATTTTGAGAAATCTTCAAATGATACTCTGCCATTAGGAACTGGCAGGCAGCAGAGCCAGCTGTCTTGTGGCAGGATAAGCATTTGAACTCTATTGAAAAAACCAAACCATGGTACAAATAAGTATATTTACTTATCCAATTTCCTTTGCTCAACATGGAGACCTTCACAACAAGAGATAATGATTTGTAATTAGTTTTTTAGCTAAGCAGCTATAAAAGCTCCCTCAGACTGGGGGAACTTTGTCGTTTGAATCTGTTGGCTATTCTAAAGATGCCGTGGAAGCAGTGGAGCCTGAGCAGGCACATGCCTCCGTTCCATGTAACTCAAGAGTTATTTTCAAAGGAAGTAGCTAAAATTCTTCCAAAGGCACAAGTTTGAAAGTGACCTAAAGGTAAAAATGTCTGATGTCCAAAGCTGTATGTCTAAATTCACAAGTGACTGTTTGCCAGGAAACTGAACGAGGAACTGTATGTGCTGAACAGAACATTGTTGTAGGCAGCTGTGCTTTGAATCCTTCTGACCCCTGCATCCAAGCTAAAAGACTTCCTAAATACTCTTTCTACAGACACAGGAAACTAGAGAGATTCTGCACTTTCATTATACTACGTGGCCTGACTTCGGCGTCCCAGAGTCACCCGCTTCATTCCTCAATTTCCTCTTCAAAGTGCGAGAGTCTGGCTCGCTCAGCCCCGAGCACGGGCCCGTGGTGGTGCACTGCAGCGCGGGCATCGGCAGGTCGGGGACGTTTTGTTTGGTTGATACGTGTCTCCTGCTGGTAAGAACGACTTCTTCCAGATGATACGCTATTTCTGTAGAGTTATTTTGAGGAATGATTTGTTGTAGGCTTGCAAAGAGCTGTGGTGTGTTCTGTGGAGTGTTGTTGCATGCTATTTCCATTATCTTACTCATATTCTGGTTTGGGAGCGTATTCCAAGGCAGATCTCATTCTTAACTGGCCATTTGGAGTCTGGAGAAGAAAAGTCTGTAGTTTTTAGAGTGATTTGCAAAGACAGGCTTTGCCCTCATGGTTAAGGAAAAAAACCCCTGGATGTCTGCTAAGTAATAGTGTGAATTATCCTTTTACAGAGTCAATTTTGTCCTGACTTTAAGATAAAACTGGAGTTCCCTTGGCTTTATTCTGTCACTCTGTGAAAGCTACTAATGCACAGAAGTCAGGCCTAGGTTAAAATGGCCTTTCCCCCACCCCTAATTATATTTTGAAAACAAGAAAGAAAAAATGTACAATGTGTTGGAGACCCAGTGTGTTTTCCCCTCTCTGTCTCTTTAGAGACCCAATAAATAGCTGCTGATATCAGTTTTATTATTAGTTTATTAATTCTGTAATACGGAGGGTGGTCTGAAGGCCACCCTACAAACTGACTCGTATTGAATCTCACCAGAGCATAAAGCATCTTTCAAATTTTTGTCTTCAGATGGACAAACGGAAAGATCCTTCTTCTGTGGACGTTAAACAGGTTCTCCTCGAGATGAGGAAGTACCGAATGGGGCTCATACAGACGGCAGATCAGCTCCGTTTCTCCTACTTGGCTGTTATTGAGGGGGCAAAATTCATTATGGGAGATGCCTCCGTGCAAGTGAGTACGAGCAACCGCGCGGCCCGAGGCAGGGAGCTCAGCAAGTGTGGGCCATGAGTGGAATAGAAAGAGACTTTAAATCTCGTGCTTGCTTCAGCTTCAATACATTTTTACATTATGGGGTTCTTAAATACAGTGCTTAATGATCTGTCGTGACCTGAAGTGTTGTATATAAGAGCCTTCCACAAAGTACCTGCAGTATGAGAGGTGGCCTTGTGTGCTTTTCAGCCCTGTCACCAGGGTGTAGACTGGCTGCATCGGCCTTGTCTTTCATCTCAGATAATAAATATTTTCTAATATGCCAGAAGTTTAAGTATTAGGATTTATGTCCTGTAAGTTGCAGAACTCAAGCAACACAGGTTCTGTTTTGTGCCGTTTACATTTTCCAGACATAGATTAAAATTTCCTGCATTTATCGCAGGGGTTTTCTGTGTGCTAGATGTAGCTCAGGTTTGGAATTCTTGTGTCTTTTTATTTTTTCCTTTTTTTCAATACAAATAAACAGCCATTCTAAGAATAAGTTAAAAGGTGGAGTATAAAGACCCTGCCATGTTAAAGTTAAAAGTTATAGCCACTTACATAAAAGAAACAGAGAAAAGCTTAACAGGGCTTTTCCTTCCTGAAGGAGCAGTGGAAAGAGCTCTCCAATGAAGACTTGGACCCTCCACCTGAACACACCCCACCACCTCCCAGACCACCAAAGCGAACCTCCGAAATGCACAACGGGAGGATGCATGACCACACGGAATTCTTCCCGAAGCATCAGGGAGTGGAGGAGGAGGTGAGATGTTCAGTCAGCGCTGGGGAAGAGACGGTTCCAGACGGCAGAGCTCGTTCATCCGGACCACTCATCACAGACAGGTAATTTGTTTAGTTTCCTGCTTTTTTCACTGTCCCGAGAAGACCATCCCGTTGGCTCATGGCTTTGAGAGGTTACAGAGCGTTTCCTCATCAATGGCATTTCATAGAGAAGGGCCTGAACAGACTTTGATCGATTAGTGTAATAATAGCTCCAACCAAAAATCTTTTCAGTAAAGCTCTTATGCTCATGCTCTTTTAACTTGAGGCACAAGCCAGGGCCTCTTTTTGGATCCTGCTGGAGTAAGAGAAAAAGTGACAGCATAATGAGGTGGTTTCATCTTGATTTCCATGCAGCGTATGTTAAGTTACAGAGGAGCTCTTTCACTTAGAGGCAGTATTAGTCATGGAGCTGAAAACTAGGCTGAGTAGCCTTAGCCACGCTTGGAAATGTGAAATCAGTTGCAAGCAAAGCTGCTTTTGATGAATGGAGTAGAGGGGGCTCATGAAAGGAGAACTTTTCTACCTGTCATTTAACCTACACAGTAAGGACTAATAAATGTGCAGCGGTGCTGTGTACGTGAGTGGGTGAGTGGTACAAGAGCAGAGCAGCCCAGGTCCCTGCCTGTGTCACCACTAGATGTCACTCCTGACGTATCACAGTGACGTGGAACTGGTTGAAATCCACACACCTTGGTGTTGCTGGTGTCCTGCAGGTCCACTAGTTTTACTCAGAACAACCGAGTGCCACACAGACCAAAAAAAATCAAAATTAAAAAAATAAAATTCCTATACCCACCAGGGATTATCAAGGGAAAGCGACATGTTCCCCCACTAGATGGTCTCCTAAAGATATCTTCAGCTTCCCGTAGGAATACTGGAATAAAATACCAGGTTTTAGTATTGTCCACAGAACTCCTAGAGCCTTTCCAAGAGATGCAGCTGGCAGACTGGGTGTGTTGTATTTGGCTGAACCTGGCGGGGAGTGTGTGACTCTGGGAACTGGAGATCAGTGAGATGTGTTTCCAATAATCTGTCTTCAAAATAAACCTCCTCTAATTTCACATGGCAGAGCAGAGGCCGGGCCAGGAGCTGAACCTGTTGTCTCCCTCCAGATTCTGCGGGAGGCAGGGAGAGAAATGGGAGTGTTTCCCTGCTCAATGGGAAACAATGCTTTGATCAGGATTTTTCTTAATTCATCAGGGCAGATTCTGGAAGTGAAATACTCAAATTCCAAATGTCTTTACTAAAAAGAAAAATCTTGGAAATAGGAATGGATACAAATGGAAGCTCAGCTACAACAGGGACTCTTTCTTACCTCCGTGACAGTGTGGTTCCATTACCAGAGTATTTGCTTGGGTTGCAAGGTGCCAGCTCATGCTCTCCGTGCCTAATGAAGAGGATGGATTTAAAGCTGGTGTCTCGTGTCTTCTCGTTAGCTCTATAAATCTGAATTTCTTGGTGAATACATGATTTCCTGGAAGTACTTTGCACAGTGTAGCTTAGATGAACATAAGACATGTCCAGCTCTGAAGAGCAGCTCAGAGACTCAATTAATTTAATCTATTACTTGTCTGAGGCTGGAGTTGAGTCATGCTCTGGAACTGCCCACCCCCATTGATTGCAGAGGCTGGCAGGGACTCGACGTCTGCGTTTTACCCTGCTAAAGTTCCATCCCGCCTTGTGTGATGTTTGGGCTGGACTAGGAAACGCCAGGATGGGAATCCTGAGCTCCCTCCCCCCGTACCAGTGCTGGTGCTGCAGGGTCAGGCTTTCTTTGTCCCTTCATCCCTCTTGTCCTCGGGTCTGGGACAGGGGGAAAGTGACACTGTTTGTTGGGAGCGGGAGGGACTGGAGAGCAGAGGAGAGGTCTGATGGGAGAGGATGTGGGACAGCAGGAGGAACCAGAGGGGTGGGAAATAGACACTGCTGGCAGAGAGGAGGCAAGAAGAAGCAGAAATCTTAAGAACACTTATTTTCCTGCCCAAATATTCTAGTTCTGGGATGGAAGATTCCCGAGTTCTGTATTTAAGCTGGCAGCAGATCTCAAGGAAGTCCCCCTGCAAAGCATCTCCCCGCTGGCCCCCACCCTGCTGGTCCTCACAGCACGGGGACACTGCTTTCTGAACTCAACTGGAAGAAGTTGTACAGTAGATAGAACAGTCCCTGCTCAGTGAAGAAGCTCTTTGGGTGTCAGAACACTGGGCACTGCCAACAGGGGGTGTCTAGAAACCAAACCAGGTTAAGAGTATGAAAGGTGAAGAGATGGTCAGTCCCATTGATAAAAGCTACCACAGTGCATTTTGCTGCTCTCTCAAAGTTCGAGCTGCACGAGTGACCACAGTTCTGTCCTTCTTTTGACTTTTTGGGAGCTCGATTTCAGACCCTGGGTGTTCTCCTGACCTGGATGTAGGTTTGAGTTGTGCTACTTTGCTGCGGGTGGCAGATCTGTGATAAGCAACGGGGGTAGGTGCTGTTTAAAACTGTCAGCTCACGCTTTAAAGGGCACAAAATACTCCCAAGCACGGCTTTTGATGACAAGCACCATTCTAAACCTGTCATTTAATAATCAGAAGGGTAATAATTAGCGATAGGCTTTGGTTTGCTGTCTGCTGCAGCTCCCGAGAGCAAGAGATTTCCAGGTTTGTCCGTGGCGTGTGGTGGGGGAGGAGAATCCAATACTGAACATGTATTTCTTTGTCCCCAAGCACTAGTCAAGACACTGAAATTCGGAGGAGAACTGTTGGTGAAAACCCGCGTCTCTCGCCCCACAAAGAAGAGTCGATGAAGTCGGAAAGCTCGGAAGAGGAGGACGAGAACATGATGACAACTTGGAAGCCATTTCTAGTGAATATCTGCATGTTCACCTTCCTCACGGCGGGAGCTTATCTCTGTTACAGGGTGTGTTTTCACTGATGGACGTGCCAGCCAGGCCGACCCTGCGGGGAACACGATGACGGGATGGGTTTGTAAAAAGCCTCTCTGAAAGCGAGCTCATTGCGGCGCGTGAGCCTTGTCTCAGCGGGGGCAGATCTTTAGGTTGAAAGGCCAGAACTTTGGTTAGGGCTTAAAGAGAGAATTGATGCACTAGGGTTTTATCTAGCCCTGTGGTCCCAAGAACATAATATTCTAATCTCAGGGCCTTAAAATATTCAGGAGTAAGCAGAGAAAATGCCAAATAGTCTGTTTTCTTTATTCTTTTTTTTTTTTTTAAACTAAATAACAGAATTACAACACATTGTTGTTTTTAGCCTTTTTTAAAAAAGCCAGTTCTTTTTCTTTCGTGTTTCAGAAAAACTAGGCACAAGTGAAACTTGCTTGTACTCTCCAAGTGTTGTAACCAAATACGTGACTTCTATCGATGAGTCCCCAGACAAAGAAAAAGAAACCCACATACCTGAAGAATGTAAACTTTTTGGAAGGGAGGGTGTTGGGGGAGGGGTGTTTGTGGTTGGGGTTTTGGTTTTGTTTTGTTTTTTTTTTTTAAAACTTGCTTCATGGTGACAGACTGAGTTGTGGGCAGCGCCTGTGGTATTGGTCTATTTAATATTGGCATAACTGTTCTTACAGAGCTTATTGTTTTACATGTTGATAGAAACAGGCTGCTGCGTTTGCTCAGGGTATCCCAACGTGTCAAGCTCTTCTCTTTTTTTATTTTTTTTTCCTTTTTTTTTTTTCTTTTATTTTAAGAAGTGTATCTCCTCATTGACTTTTGTTGCACTCTACTTGCACATACGCCTATTGCCATTGCACCATCCTTTGCAAAACTGTTTTGACTTTTCTATTCTGGGTGAGGAGAGGTTGAGGGGAGGGAGAGAAGCAGGAAGGGAAATTCAACCAAACCACGTCCACCAGCATTTGGGGCTGTGCAGCAGGCGCTCGCAAGGACCAGTTCTGAAACCTCACCCTTTGGAATGTAAAAGGCGGTTTGACCCTCCCTGGGCTCCGTAAGGACCAGCGGGTCCTGCCCGCCCGCGGGGGGAGGTGCTGGGAGGGACAGCATTTCAGTGAATCCCGAGCAATTAATGCTGTGGCAGCTCCCTCAGGCACGAGAACTTCCACGGAGACACGTTGGTCGGTGACGGTCTCGGTTGGCTCATGATGCAAGCGTTCGCGTGTTCGGCTTTTTTTAAAGCAAAGGTTTAAAATACTGGCTTTAGTTTGGCTTGAAGAGACGCTCTTCAGTAGTTCCTGGGCAGGGGGGTGTGAGAGGGCGACTCTCCGGCCCCTGCAGCCGGGGCTGTCCCTGTCCTGGTGCTGGGGACACGCAATGGTGGGTCTGTCCCCTACCCCCATGTGTCCCCCCGGGCCATTCCGTGGCTCCAGTCCTGTCAAGTGCTTGTAAATAGGGATTTGGGTGCGTGGGTAGAGCTGTGACTGGAGAGCAGCGCTGCGCCCAGTCCCAGTCAGGGCTGTTCCTCCTCAGTACCAAATTATCAATAGCTTCAACAGTAACAGCAAAGTGGCTTTGCTGGTGTCACGGGGTGGGGGTGCACTCACTCGGGGGAGCCGTAGTGAGGGGAACTGACCCCTGAGGGCTGATCTGCAGCGTCACCAGGCAGTTCTTCTCATTTTTTAAAGGCTTTCTAGGGCACTAGTGCTCACCCGCCCCTCTCGGCACAGACCTGGCTGTGGAGTAACTCACAGAAGTCTCTCTCCACTCCATATTTATTTTTGCAAAGCTGTCTGTAGGGGTAGCTCTCTTCCTTCAGTGAGTCGGTGAACGGGGAGGGGCGGGGGGGGGGGGGAGTTATTTCTATTTTATGTTTTGTTAAGCTTGCATCAAGGGCTTTTCAAAAAGTACAATAATAAATCCTCAGGTAGTACTGGGAATCAATACTTTACCTGTGAGACTGTTGGTCACACCAGTACTTGAAAGGAGGAATGTTGTAATCAGTCAATATTTAGTTATATTATTGGAAACATGAAAAATAAGTATAGAAAAATGGTAATATATAATGGCTCAGCTGTGTATTTAAGATACAGTATGTGATTGCTTTGTCCCCACTCTTCTCTCCATCACCTGGTAGAATATTGTTCTAAGGCAACATTTGTACCCCCTTTGTATTGAGATGCATGTGAAGTCCTCTAGCGTCCCCATTAAATACCACCTGCTTGAAAGGTGAAAGAACTTATATTTCTGCTTCCTGATGTGCCCAAATTATCTTTGCATGACCCCATCCTTAAGTGGCTGTGGTTCCAAGGGTGTTGCTGAAAGTACCCTGGTTCAGCGATGGACTGATGTGGTGTTTCTCAGATACATGTACTCGCCCAGTACTTGGCATGGTCCCCTCGTGACTCCCCGCGTCCTCGGTGTAGCCGGTTGTTGCGCATGGTTCCCTCAGCCCGTGTAGCACAGACATTCCAGAGAGTTCCAGGGCCCTATTCACACCTCACCCTGCTCGCTCCCGCCGGCAGAGGCTCGGTGGGTTCAGGGCACCACGTCCCACGCTGCAGGAGGGAGAGGAAGAGCCTCTTCTGCAAGAGCTTTGAGCTGCAGAAACCCGGGTTCCAGAACCGGTGGCCCGTTTAAAAACCAAACCAACCAACCCACCTCTATACTCTTCCCAGGTGGGAATATCAAAATTTTAGGCTTGATGGGAAAGCAAAGCATCCTTCCTTTGAATCCAGAATAACTTGCAAATTACTCTAACAAGAGAAAGTTTCTGCAGATGGTGAAGATTTGACCACCCCCCCCTTTCTGCCCCTGTGTTTTGCCATTTCTTCCATCTGTTCCAAACGCAGAATTTGGACCCTCCCCCCAGCCCGGTGAGGTGTGGATAAGGCTTATAGTACTGAACTGTAAACATTTTTGTTTCGATGTCCTGTATATGTATGTAGTAGTTGGGGTGTGTATATACCGTAGCGTTTCACAGTGGGTGTATTGGTTAACCTATTCTTGGAAAATGGACAAATATCCATGTTAAACTTGTTAGAAAGTTAGTGAGCTGCTCTGCTATATGCCTTAAGCAAATATTTACTCATCAGGTCTTTCTTTTTTACAGATTGCCATAGAATAAACTTTTTTAAAAAAAATAAAAAAACAAAAAAGCTAAATGTTTTGGTATAATACATTTTCAGGTATCTTGTCTTTTGTGTAAGCCGCTGCAACGACCTCACAGGTCACAGTAAAATTGTACAGTTTTTCAATTTCCCATACAAGTTTTCAGTTCTCATTTTAGTTGTAACAATAAAATTCTTTTTTTAAAGAATGTACCTGAGAGTGTTATTGCTTCCTCTGCTCTCAGCGCTGCAGCCCCCGGCTGGATTAAAGTACTTACCTTTTGGTATCTATTTTCAAGAAAAGCTACAGCCCTGTCTTACAACTCTTTCCTCTCTGTAGTGAGGGGTAGCGTGGCCTGGGGAAGGAGTGAACTTACCGAAGTAGAACAACTTCTCTTCCCTGCTTTTAAATAAATCTGTAAATTAAAAGCAGAGTTAGAGTGAAGAGAAGCAGCCCGTTAAGTTTTACCTTCCTGTGGAATAGCGTGACCCAAACCTGCTGCTCACAGCCTGACACGGGGCAGAGCAGCAGCTCAGCCTCCACCACCAGCCCCAGCTCCTCAGGGAGAGGGAAGAGAAGGGGGTGTTCCATGTGCTGGTGTCAACCCAAGATGCGTGTCTGCCCCAGCTCCCTCTGGGGGGGTACTGCCCTACACCCAGCCAGAGTGCTACAGGCACATCACTACAAAGCACTTGCAAGAGCTTGTCTCAAAAGTTTTATTAGAATTTTAGAAAACAGTATGAAATCCAACAAATAAATACTGAATAGAAAAGTTATATATATATAAAAAAATATATACACACAAGCCAAACCCTTTCAAGTATTTACCTGAAGCCAGGCACCTCCTTATGGCCACCCTCCACTAAGGGAACTGAGGAGCCTGACACTGGGTCTATGATTATGAGAAGTCTTGGTCTATGACTAAATTAATAATTTCTTTTTAAAAAAAAAAAAGACCTCATCAAAACACCATAGAGCTGTGCACGTGTCCGTGGCACAGACAAGACGTACCTTCCTGTTGAGAACTGCTGGGGATGGACACGGTACAGCCATGTGGCCCTGCTAGAACCTGTCCTAAATTGCAATAATTGCAAAGAAATTGGCTGTTGAAGTAACAAGTTTTCCCTTCCGCAACTAAATAGTACAAAAAAGGAAAGCACCAAGCCCTGGGGCTCGATGTTTCTGATATACACAGCAGCTGATGTAAGTGATCTGTTGTCTGCTGGTTTCTAGATGGACTGTTGGAGAGTGATGATGTCTCTCCTCTTTGAGAAATGCCAAATTAATAACATACTTTGTGGGAAAATAGATCCTATTTGACTTCCAGTTTGAGCAGGGACAGATAAGTCCAGTGAGATGGGGATATTAAAATACTCAAGTGACACCCTGGTTCCATGTTCTAGGAGATCCTGGTTTTTAACCTGTTGAGCACTTCATCCTTCCCCCTGTGCCAAGAGACAGAGCGTCCCACAGTCCCTTTGGTGGGGGCTGGAAGCTGCCCCCCCCCCGTGCCCTGTCCTTGGGCAGGGGGACACAGTGGGGACAGTCACCCAGACACTGAGAAACAACAAAAACCAAACCCTGGGTACCCATTTGTGGCTGTGAGGACAACGTCATTCAGCTCCTCATACTCCACTACTAAAACACGGTGATTTCAATTTCCGCCTCCTGTTGGACGGTTTCTCTCAATTCACAGCAAATCCTGTCCATTTTCTCGAAGGCTTGTCGGCCCTTCTCACCTGGGGAGAGACACAAAACACGTCCCACACTGAGGAGAAGGCAGAAACACCCCCAGCAAAGCCACACTCCAGAAACACTTCTCTCGTGACCTTGTTCAGAACTAACGAGAGCTCCCAGTAGTGACAAACCCAGCTCCAAGGGAAGAGTTTTCCAGAAACCCCCACAGAAAAATGAAGCTGCCTGTAAACATTTCCACAGGAGCAATCATTTGGAACATCACCCTTGGAAAACGTGTTTTGTGACACATGTGAATCCGAGTGTTTCTGTGAAGCAAGTTTGGAGATCCCCAGAACTAAGCATGAATGGAAGTGGTTTCAGGAAGAACAAGAGCAGGGAAATCCCCGCCTCCCAGATGAACTGGAGTCCTCTAGAGCAGCTGGGCATGGAAGGTGTTTAGACCAGACAATTCCCAGCATGATGAGTGTCTGGACAGGGGCAAACTGGGAATGCTCACATTTCATTAGCAGCTCAACTGCCCCATAGATCTGCTGCATTCAGGTGAAGTGACAGGTAATGAACCAGCACAAAACCAGTTTGTGCTCTTTACCCCTGCAGTATGCAGTGTGGAACCATTTGAAGAAGAGTAGGAACACCAAGACTAGAAGTAACTAGTTGGTTTGTAGGTGGCTAGAGGAGATTACGGGGCCCACAGAGTCTGTTGTTGTTCTGCTGTAGAAAAGCTCTCTAAATCCCAGAGCCAGAAGAGGCTTTAATTGTCACCTGCCTGGTTCAAGTGTCCTCTTTACAAAATCTAGGAGAAAGTTGCTGCTGCCAGTACCACTATTAAGACATGTCCCGCAGCACTGTCAGCACTTATCTGCCACCTTTTTAAAAAACTTTAGAGGTTCTTAAAGCACTTTATGCTACAGTAATCTCCTTAGTCTGGTTCTACAAATCTGGTTACTGTGGGTGGTACAAAGCGGATCTCCATGGTATGAAATTGCTGTTCATGAAGTGCTTCCATTGTCCTGACAACGTGTTCAGGCTGCCCTTCAGGCCTGTTCTGGTTCCAGACTATTCCCCATTCCTTTTCCAGAATCCCAATTTTAAAGCCATACAAAAGCCTTACCAAAGGAGAGTGTGGTTTCCCTGGCTGCGTTCCTGACCTCCTCTGTTTCAGACTGGCACAGGTGGGCAACCTGCTCAATGCTCTCCACTCCCTGTTTGAGAAAAGAACCATTTGCATCAGTAGCTTTTCAGCCCATTTGTGATGAACATTTTTACAAGGTGAGCACATACACACTAACTCTCATCTTGCATCCGAGTTCTGCTGTCACCTTTCTTTTCTCCCCCACCACACCATAGCCTGTAGTTAGCTGCTTCTGAGCAGGATCTCAATTTTCTCTCCTTTTTCAGGGCATGGATAAGTGTAAAGGTTCAAGGGTACAATTCAGGGCTGCAGCACCATTAAATGAGCATCGAACAATCAGGACCTTTCACTGACAGAGTTAATGCCAGTTGTGCAAGGCCAACAGTTGCTCTGCAAATCTGAGTTTGGGAATCAGACTCTGATTTGTTGGGCCCGTCCCGCGACTACGTGTTTGCAGCAACTGCACTCGCAGTAATCCCTGGTGTGCAAACTCACTTCTCACACACACACAGCTCTTGGAAAGCTTTAAATCTGTTCTGACAGTTTCCTCTAATGGCAATGCAAACATTGCTTTTATTTTCCAAGGAGAATCAGCTGCTGGTAAAAAATAAAGAACCAATTTCAAATTTTTACAGTTAGAGCTGACTCCATGGATAGCTGACTGTGGGTCGTTTTTCTACATGCTGGACGTCCCCAGTCAGGGACTGTCCGTTGTCCTTCACCACTGAGGATATCACAGAAGTTCAGAAACATCCTTTCTGCGCTGTGCTGTGCCTGCCAGCTCAGCCCCAGCTGCTGCAAGGGGCTGCAGCTCCCTCTGCCTGCTGCCTCTTGTGTGTTACCAGTAACGGTTTGGAATTCTGGCAGCCAAAGATTTCATTAATTCCAAATAGAAGGAAGCTGAAAAAGCAACCCTACCAGCTTAAAAAAACCCCACCTTGGACACATTTTTGTATCTAGTAATTTTGGCCAGACATGCACAGCAAACAGAGCTGTCAATACTTACTCTGAGGTTTTTAAGGGCCAAACACGCAGCTTGCTGAAGTCTTGCATCACAGTCACTTAAAGCATCAGTGTAAAAAAGGAGAGCCTAAATGAAAAAAGAGAACAGAAAAATAGAAGGCAGGCTTTATAAACTTCAGCATGATCAAGTACTCAAATTCCAATGGCCATAAGCACTGTTTTACATGTCTGAGACTGCGTAAAGGCTACCAACAAGTCACTTGAGCAGTGATGGTGCTTTAGGTTCTAGTTAATAGATTGTTGAAGTCCGGAGAGGAGAATAGTGCTATTCTAGGATAAAACAAGTCCTGTGTATTTCAGCATCTATTTAGAAAAGGTGTCAGGAACAGCAGTTTTACCCTTTCCCTGAAGCTCCTGTTGGCCGCGGCGCGGGAGAGGCAGGAGGTGGCAGCTTTGCTGACGCGGTGGTTGTCGTCCAGCTGCAGGGTCCCCAGGAGCCGCAGCGTCTGCGCCAGAGGCTGCAGTTTGTTCAGTCTCTTTCCTTTCAGTTTTTTAAGAGTCTTCAGCCGCCCGGGGCATTGCAGCTCCTCGATCAGCATCACTGCAAGTGAAAGGACTCAGCTTCACCCACTGACAAAAGAAGACCTCATCAAGAGAAGACAAACTCCTCTGAGCTCCATCTCTTGCAGCCACAGGCAGTTATTTCCGTGGCTAACGAGCCAGCGAGCACGGCAGGAAGCAAACTGGGACAACTGCCCCTTTGACCGTCCTGTCTTCTTCCCCTGTCATTGTTTCATTTCCTCTTATGCCAGGACAGACCAACAAATGGTGCAGAGAGGATTATTTCAGTGTTAGTCCACAGGGTGCAGCAAAGTCAAGCTCCTTTCGGGACCTGGGTGCCTGGAGTACAAAGCAGCAAAGCCCTGCTCCTTTCGGGACCTGGGTGCCTGGAGTACAATATACAGTGCAAAAGAACTGCACCTTTGGACAGTAGGACAAGCAGAGTAGCCCTCAAATAAGGAAAACATGATCAAGCGAAATACTCTTAAACATCTCTGATGGATCTAGCTGGACTGGTCACAGAAAAACCCCTCTATATTAAACAAAACAAAAAAAAAAAAAAGAAAGAAAAGAAATCAGGCACTAGATTGACAAGTTTCAATTGGAAGAATATTCCCAGTCTTTTCCACTGACTAGCAATGCACAAGTTCTTAGTCCCCCACCAGATGAGGCTTTTGCATCAAAATAAGACTAAAGATGCAGCCAATATCAGGGACAGCTTTTAAAATAATTCCTGAGACAGACAAAGTTTTAAAGTACTTTCACATGTTGGACTAGGCTTCAGCGAGACACTGGCTACCTCGTGCTAGAAAATGCACGTTAGTAACCTCTGAAATTTTATTGCTATTATCTGTGTCTGATTACAGCTGCAAGAGTCACACGAAGCTACAGACACTTACTCTGTCCTTGAATCCAGCTGCAGATCACTGCCAACTTCAACAGACCATCACAGACCCCACTTTTCAGGGCACTTAGGACAAACCCATCCTTCTCACCTCTGTTTTGTTTCCTACCCGGTAAGACATGGGAGTCAAGCATGTCTTTCCTGTTCTAATTAGACTCACAGGGTGGTAAGGGGAATTAAAATGGCAACAAACTGGCAATGCAAGGGTTGGGCTGTTTCCTGCTCTGAAAGGTTGTGTTCAGCAGTAACCCTGGAAGCAGCCACTGGCTGTTGGACTCGTGTGCTCAAGCAAAGCAGCCAAGTGCTGCCTTTACCTTCTTTTGCGAGTTTCCCCAAGTGTTTCTCCAGGCTGGTGATGTGGTGTTTCTCCAGGTAGCTGTAAAATTGGAATAAAGTAACCGGTTCTGTCTGGAGGTAGGGAGAGGGGAGCAACCCATCACAGGTCATGATCTGTTCTTGCAGCCTCTGCAACACTGAAAGCAACACAGAAAAGAACAAAGGAGAAAATTAAAGAGTGGTCAGATGTAAGCTCCTCAGAACAAAAAAATAAGAGTTTTAGTTGATTTTTAAAATGCACAAGGACCATTGCAATAAAATGAAACCGGTGTGACCTTGTGTTCAAGGAACAGATTGGTACCTGCTTCTAATTGACCAGGGTATTTCTCCTTCACTTTGAGTGTCAGTGTGTATTTCAGTGCATGACAGAATCTTTCTGCTGAAGCAAACAAGACGCTGCCAGGCTCTGCGAGATCACTCCAGATTTTCAGATAGTGCTTCTTCTTTTTAGTCTTCTGAATAACTAAAAAAAAAAAGTTAAAAATAAAAAGACATTTTAGAAAGTTAGTGAGCTCTAAGGGATTTTGGATTTTACATGAGAAATTAGGCAGCAGATGGCATATCTGGAGACATGTCAGCACAATGTGTATTTGCGTTATAGCGATGGCTTTGTTCAAAGCTGCAGATTTGCTGCCAGTACTTTAACATCTGCAGGCGTCCATTTCCCCAAGCTTGGGTTGAGCTCCTTCACTGTTATTATGAGACCTGAATGGGCCTCATAATATGAGACCTGAATGGGCCTCGCAGCTCTCCTGCCTCTCAGTATTCATTTCATCCCAGCATCCAAGTCAAGTTTCAGAAGGGCTTTTGTGAGTTTAACTGTTTCCATTTCTACCAGCAGGAGATGTGCTGTTTCCAAGCCTCGATTTCCCCAAGCTTGGGTTGAGCTCCCTCACTGTTATTATGAGACCTGAATGAGACGCCTCGCAGCTCTCCTGCGTCTCAGCATTCATTTCATCCCAGCATCCAAGTCAAGTTTCAGAAGGGCTTTTGTGAGTTTAACTGTTTCCATTTCTACCAGCAGGAGATGTGCTGTTTCCAAGCTCTTTAGAGATCCCGGCTTACGTACCTCCATGAGTGGAGAACTCTGAACCTCAGGGCACAGGCTGAGGCTTTCTTTCAGCAAGCACTTCAGAAGAGCACTTGAAGCAATACCCTGTGGTTTCTCACCATCATTTAGACCCTGTCATTTCTCACCCTTGCCTATAGAGATGTTGAACTGTGTTCTGCATTTCAGACTCCTACACGTTCCTCATCACGTTGTGCCAAAGGCCCCTCAGAGCCTGGCTCCAGGGAACAGTTTATTCTCACATCCTTCAGGATAAAATCTGTCAGCAAATGCTTCCAACTAAAATTTGCATTCTTGCCACTGAATTTACCAAGATGGGAACAAAAGCCTTCAAAGTCTCCCGTGGAGCCTTTATCACTTTGTCACACCCAACAGTCAATGGAAGAGTTGAGCAGGGGGAAGGCCTGAGAAAGGAAAAATCACACACCAAACTTCTCTTGCAAAGATGTAGAGAAGCTGGGCTGTTTGCTCAGCAAGTAAAAGCATAGATATAAAAGAGGATTTTATTGAGGCTATTCTGCCATTCTTTAACTGCAAACTCCATCATCAATAACATCTCTGTTTCTAAGACACACCGGGGTTCAGCTACTATTTCTCTGAGCCAAACTTCTTCAAATCTTTTCCTTCCTTCCAGGGGAAAGAAACCCAACCAAATAACAAGCCTTGTTCTTTTCTAAGAATCTAGGTATAAAAGCTGTTTTAATTATATGAATATTTGTTAAGGAATTTGGAATGAAACCCCGATGTGTCTGGGGAAGCTCCGAGTTACCTGTACCTCTCACACCTCTGGCATGCCTTGGAATAATGCAGTTACTCACTTTCTTCAACAGACATATCCAAGACGTCCCCCAGGACTCGTGTCTGCTCTGATACTTCTTCCAAAATGCTCTCTTGGACAACCTGGGCTACATTTGGCGACCTCAGTTTCTGAAATGCAATATGCTTATCTTAGTAGCTGAAACAAAGGCACTATCAAGCTCAAGACAAATGAGGATTTGTTTTTTAGAATCAAACTTCTAAAATTTGTGAAAAAACAACAGCTGCTCTCAAAAGGCTTCTTTTCCAGTCACAGCACAGACAAGTCACTTGTGAGTGCAGAGCTGCTCAGCAGACAGAAGAGTAAACCATGTTATGGAGGAGCAGGCTGTCTGGCATTTGACATTCTTCTCTGCCTCTGCCCATTGACAGCTCTGCAGAGACCAACACCAGCAGTGACACTGTCCTCAGCTGCCCGGCCTCATCAGAGGCAACACTCGAGGACAATAATGCACCTGAGCACTATAACCAACATTAATTGAGGAATGAGGTCTCATGGGGAGAGAAGAGTTTTTTTCTGGACCCACACGCAAGCAGTCTCTGCAGTTTCTCTCCAGTAGTAGCAGCTTTTCATTCACTAAAAACCTGATCACCTGTTACCAATACACAATTCAACCCAAATCTGTCCTACTGCAGTAGCAGCCAGCTTTGGGCACAAAGGTATTATCAGCAAAACCCAGAGGCTGAAAAAAAGCAGCAGAGTTTTGTATGACAAGTTCCCTGCATACACAAGTACACACTGCGTTTTTTGGACTCAATTTCTATTCTGAGTCTTTCTGCTTCTACTAAAGACCCAGCTACACATTCCCTTTTGTCTGTAATGAGACTCAACAATTACGAGTGGCCTGGAAACCCATAGGTATTCCTCACCTGCAGAAGAGCTTTGCAGAGCTTCAGATGAGTTATCAAAAGTGTGTCTAAGTTGTCATCACCAGTAGTTACATCTCTTGTCTCTGTTCTTGTGTCACAGCTGAGGGATTGAAGCGTGTTGTCATTGTATGTGCTATTGAGAATAGGGGGGAAAAAAACCCAACAACTCATCACTAAGTAAACATGAAGATGTGCAACAGTAGCCTTCTAGCAAGTTGCAGAAGTACAAACCAGGTTATTTAATGATAACAGCATTTTTAATTGCATTTATAATACTTCTTAAAAACATGAGGACTTTATTTCTAAAACTCATTCCAGGTCAGTAATACCAGATCAGCTGATGCCACAAAATCCCATTTTGGAGAATCAAAACTAGTAAAAGATGCTTCCAGATAATGTGAATTGAGCTGCTGGCTCATTTGCAGTGGGTGAACTGCAAAAGCAGCACACAGGATAAATCCCTTGGTGTTCTCCCAACTAGACAAGCCTGGGAGTGTAGTAAGTCTCCCAGGGTCAGGCTTGCAGCTCTGGAACAAAAAATTCAGTGCTACACAACTTGCAAATTACAAAACTGAATTCAAAAGAAGGAAGAGGTAGAAGAGCTCTGCAAGGTACTCGCAGCTCTCCCTCACTAGTGCAGAACCTTCAGCACCTTCCTGGTAAGGATAAGCCTGTTTCTTGCAGTCCCACACGTTAGGCTTTCTACCGTGTCCTGCAGGTGACATCCTGCAGTGTGTCCCATAAGTTCACTTCAAGTTTCCTGCCATTTCAATCAGGTAGGAATTATGAATCACAGAGTATCCAAAACCAGTGGTTTCTACCCTGAATGTTCATATCGATGGCAGTTCCACACAATCCTTACTTTGCCAGTGTTGGTGGGATCAGCCCCCCTCACCCTTGTCCCCTGCAATGAAGTGCTGCAGATCCATACCTGATGCTGGCTGTTCTTATGCTTCCAAACAACGAAAGCTCATCAGCGCTACAGTCAGCGTTTAGAAAGTCAAAACTTTCCAGCACCGTCTCCACCATTAAACTTTCCATAGATGAATGTTTGTGATGAGGTGCCTTTAGCTGTTGGGGGAATGGAAGGAAAAATACTGTTATTTGCAGTTATCAAGCAGTTTTGCAGTTCTTTGCTGGTTTTCACATTACTCTTAATAACAAATCAATTTACTTTTCTGATTTCATACTTAACACATCAGGAAAGTTAGTTCTTGGTATAGCACTGATAGCGAATTAAATTCAAAACATTCTTCAATATTTTAATCTGTCTGTATTCCTTTTTGGATTTCCAAGCCTGCTAAGGTTAGTATGAGAGCTGATTTTCTCTGCATCTTCTGCCATTACTGCAATTTTCACTTATTCCCTGTTTCAGATCTAGAAGTAGCAATTCATATTTCTAAAGTGATTGCCCCAGAAAAGGAAGACAGTGCACTTTTGTTAACATCATTTATTATTCCAGCCCTTAGAGCAAGTCTTACAGTATCTTATCACACAAGATACTGCACTCTGGCCCTGTCTGCTACAAAGCTACCAAATTTGCAGTATAACCCACTGCTTGCAGAAGGCTCTCCTCCAGGATCTCTCTTCTAAAGAAAGAATTTTCTTCAGCATCATATGACTTGTCAGACAGACTGAGCTGCCTACACAAACTAGGTGATCCTGGAGAAACATTAGGTTTGATGAACTGACACGGTCATCTCAAGGTATACTAAATTTGAAAAACATCAGAAAAATTAGAAGCAAACCAAAATGCAGAGGTTCTGACATTCAGTTTGGATTCTGCTTAGCCCAGACTACTTTCCACCTTTACTGCATGCAGTTTCTTAGTTTCTTTTTCCAGACTCTTTGATCTGCACACAGCATTTGAAGGCTGTCTCTAGTAGGTGCTGTGTAACATAGTACTCCTGCGTCGCTGCTTCTCAAGGCTGCCTTTTCCGAGTAGTGCCTGACCTCTGGTGGCCAAACTTACTTTTTGGGAACATGCCATCAGTACATCATGAAGTCAAATCCACCACAAGATCACAGGACATCTACAGTTTCAAGAGTAACAGTGGAAGCTACACCATCTACCAAGAGTAAAACACTACCATACCTTTAATTTATCCCTCAGAGATGAAACCTGGTATTCCAATTTCTCCAGTTGGGCTTGCCCCACATTATGTGATTTCAGCAAATTTAACACTTCTTGGAGAGTCTTATCAATTGACTTTGTATGTCCATCTAGTTTCAGGTCATTTGCAGCATTCAAGCTTTTCTGGCTAATGTCTTGCTCTGTCAGACAGCGATTTCTGGTCTGGTTGAAAGGATCTCTGCTACCTTTGTGACGATTCAGAAAACCAGGTGGGTTGTTTGGCAATCCGTCCGCACATGGAGTCTTCTTCAGGATATCTAGAGTCGTGCGATTTGGAAGAGGATGCTGTTGCTCTTCTGCACCAGTCTCTTGAATAATCACCGATGGCAAAGTCCCGTGGTCTAGACCTGGAGTTGTATTTCTGGATTCTGTCCCTTTCTGATCCTCGGAGCTGAAGGAGTCTGCCTCGCTGGTCTCTGCAGGAGTGTGGGGCTTGCTCCTCCCGTGTACATCGAAATCACAGGCAGCCAAGTAGCTCAATATGCTGGGAGGGCGAGCTTCATCCGTGACATCCCCTTGGTTCTGCCTTTGCTGCAGAAGAGACTGCGGCAAACAGACTCGTAAGAGAGCACGCAGACAACTGAAAAGCATGAGATACTGCCTGAGATAGAGAGCTATGGTTTCCTGTTCTTGGAAACCTACGCACCCAAACTGATCAAAACCACAGGGCTCTTCTGCACAAGAGAGCCAGGTCAGCATGGACTGGACAAAAAAAACCATCGAAGCAAAGTACGAAGAGCCTACTGGATGAGCTGAGTGGAGCAGTAGCAACTCTGCTTTACATCTTTCAGAAAAAAAGCTACCAAGAAAGCTAAAAAATTGTTTCTGGAAAAAAAGAATCTTGCCAAGCAGCTTTTATGTCACATCAGCTCAGGACAGGATGTGAACGTAGTGGTTAGAGGAAATGTTCATTTTTAAGAGTCCAATATACCCTGTACAAGCAATAAACCTTTCTGAAGAAGGCTGCATATTCTGCTGCTTTGGTGAGACAATGCCAAACCTGACTTAGACTTGATGTTAGGGGAACATATGTGCAATGTTATCAGTATTTGGGCTGTATGGCAGAATTAACAGGATTATACAAACCACTAAAACAAAACCTTCTTCAGTGAATGAGAAGGAGGACAGGGTTTTCTATTCCCCTGGGCTACACAGACTATTAGAGCAGATGCCCACATCCCTACCATTCTGGCTGCCAAGAGGAATATTTGGCAGAGTTTGGGTTTTTCCTTCCCCTTTTCTTTTATAAAATCTAAACTAGAACTCAAAAGAAAAAAAACCAAACAAACAACGAATCCCCAAAATAAACTGCAACAGCCTTAGAGTGCTGCGTTTTTCCATTTCTGAGTGTGTTCTTCAATAGCCAAATCTAATCCAAAAATCAAGTCTGCACTTTGCATTTTGCTCTCCTCAGCATACTCACCAGGTAGTATTTCTCTCTGAAGCTGGGAGTGTTTGGTGGAGTCCAGTTGTACAAAGAGCTCTTCCTGCTGCCCACAGAAAACTTGGCAGTGGTTCCAGGGGACAAAAACAGGTTCTCTGTGTCGAAGGGGCTGCAGCAGAAGACACAAAGGCTTAAGTGTCAGTAAGACCAGAAAGCACAGAAGTGTTTGGCAGCAGGAACAGCTGTTGGGATCTGAACTGTGACATTTAATAATCAACATAGGGAATAAAAGGACAGAGAGACTGCCTCTCTGACCAATGCCTTTGACTGCACCAGCAGAGAAAGAGGTAGGTGTAAAGGTTGTGTATTTTACACTGAATTCTCAACACTCTTTAGACAGAGACCTGTGTCACAATCTTTCTGTAGCCTGTGCCATACTTGCCAGCGCTGGTGTCCGTGCAGACATACACCATACCACATCGGAAGGAAATATAATACATGTAATAAAGGAAAACTGTCATTAATTTCCCTCCTACAGAGCACACACCACCTGGAAAAGCCACTAAAACAGCTTCATTATCCTCCAAATATTAACAAACAACTCCTTTGGCTGGCAGAGGAAGCTTGTGCAGTGGTATATGGCAAGTTATGTGGTTCATATAGTAACGGATGAGCCCAGTTACAGCCCCAGAGGATACTGGCTCTGGTCCAAAAGAGTTTTACAAGCATCGCTCCAAAGACTTCACAATTATCTATTACACAGAATCATAGAATACATCACAGCCACTAATCTCCTAACTCTTTTGCAAAGCAGTCTAAGGAAACTTGGACAAACTGTTTCTCAAAATGCAACTCGGCTAACCAGAAGAGGGAAAATACATTTAAAGTTAAGGAAAGCAAGTTTATTTTTTCTGCGTATAACTTTTGTTCCCTGCTGATATGCCTTGTGGCACCAAAGGAAAGTTTGTTTTTCCACTTAAGCTCTGCCATTTTGAAAAAAAGTGAATTGTTTATAACAAATCTAATCTCACAGATACACATATAATGATCAAACAGTAGGACAAAGTCAGCTGCATTTAGCTGTGCAATATAGAACCACTGGAAGTCTGAAAAGATCCAAACAATAATGAGGACAAATCAATTACAGGGAATTGAACTTCTGCTCTCTAGCAAAAGTTGAAAAGCAGAGCTCCATTCTCCTTGGCTTCTCCTGTTGCACAGGGACTATTCCCAGCAGCATCCTGCAGCGCAGCACACCGCTGTCTTCCTCAGCACGGGGGTAACACTCTGTGAGCTTGCCTAATACAGGTTAATTGGCTAAATTAACCAGTGTCACCCAGCTGGGGCTCATCAAACAGGCCAGTTTCATGCAGTCACATTAACAACCGTCTGCATTGTCTCACTATGCAAAAAATAAATCAGGTTTCTGACAGTAAGAGCCTTTTAGCCAAAGCCTGCTATGTTTACTGCTGGAAGCAAATTACTCCCATCATGACTTTTCTTTAAGAAGAGTCACATGGACCTATTTCTTAGATTTTTCGGTTTTAGCTTTTAATACTGTAATGCAAAATGACACTTTGGAGGAAAGGGACAGAAATAACAAGCTAAATCTGTTTTGCCTCTTTGACAGTTACTGAAACACTGCAACAAAACAATTATTCAACTGCCCTCCAGACAAGCACACGCTCCTTATGACTGCAAGATAAGAAGCTAAGAAAGCAAGGCAAGGATGAAGGAAAGAATGAAGTCTGCTCTAAAGCATCTATTATCTCTTGACTGTAACTCTTTGGGCATAACCCATTATTTTGTTCCACATTTGTTCAGCAAACGAAACATCATACTGGAACAGATCTATGAATCCATTTCTCCCAGCACCTTGACACTGACAGAAGCCAGTAGGGGATATTCAAGGGAAAAGCATAGGAAATAAGTCAAATATAGTAGGCTTTCCCCAGACACATACTCAAATTTGAGGCAATCCATACCTTAGATCTGTCATGCACCAGACTTTGCAAGCAGACTACGGCCTTTAATTGTCACACATTTTCCTTAGTTTGTCTAGTCACTTCCTGCAATCATTGACACAAAAATCTCTGCGTAGGTCAAAAGTACACAGAAGTTTCATTATTTAACTTCACATTGTGGAACAAATACTTTGACTTGGAAGGGTCTCTGTGGCTGTACAGGGAGAAATGATGGCTAATCATTTCCTTTCCACATTCTCCACAGCCAACACCTATATGCTGTACAGTGTTACCCATCAACACCCTTTCAAGGCTGAAAAATTCTTTTAATAAAATGGAAGCGGCCCCACCTCTCTGATCACCTTTTTTGTTCCCATTCTATTTCTATATTGCCAAAGATGTTAGCCTTGGCTTGTAACTAATTACAACATTGGCCTTAAATGCACAACACTACAATGCCATCATTGGTAAGGCCAATGTAAATGCAGCACATTAACTCTCCTTTAGGTTTCCTTAGCACCACTGCAGGACTTCCATGTCCAGGTCCTAAACACACATGCCCAGCCTGACCCTGAAGGGTTTACAATTTATCAGAGCTCATGTGTCCTAGATTGAGCCTCCCACAACACCAGAAGCTTTCCATCCACACACAACCAGAGGTGCCTCAGCCTTGCCAGCACTGAGCATGGATTCCCAGTGCAGTATGATTTTGTCATAATGACCAAACCCGTGGAGGGATGAAATACTTGAAATTGCCACCATTTCCCTCACCCTGCTGCATTTTTGTATTGGGAGTGTAAGGAGGACACTTCCTGGTCTATGTTCTCAGAGGAACAGAAGTAATCAGGCAGAGCATGTAAGAGCTGAACTCAGTCTTCAGCCCCAGAGGATATGCATTCTTTTCTCCCACTGCCAAGACTGTGCCCTTCTGCCCAGTTTCTCCAGGTATTAATTACCACCAGACCAGAAGGGTTCATGGTGGATAGACCTCTCTGAATCCTACTTCCATTAATAAAAAAAAACCAAACCAAAAAACACCCATAACACAATTCTGATCAACTGCATTGGACTTACTGTTAATCATGAGTTTGCTTTTTTTCCCCCCTAGTGAAAATGCCCACGCAATTTTAACAGTGTGATTTCTCCTACCCATTAAAGCATAAAAAGCACTAATTTCAAGGTTAGCACAGTTTACCACAAGACAAAGCTGTGAAACATCACTTCCATCAAAGGTGGAGGAGATGCATCAATGGACTGCTGCCTACAGATACCTGCCTGAGTAACTACTCATTCATGTAAGTTCTCATCCATAAGAGCAAGACTGTCAGTAGATATGTATCCAAAAAGACAGACTTTCCTTTTTTATTCTCCATTAAGCTTTTCTTTTTCTCCTACCCCACAAACCCTTGTGAGCCAGGCCAGCACATGCTCAAAGAGGGTCAGAAATTACATGAGCAGTTCTGGCTGGCTGGTACCCTTAGATCCCAGCACGGGGTGCTAACTGAAGTTCTGAGAGGAGAATACAGGCTTTCTCTTTGTCCTTCATGCAAGACAGAATTCAGACTGCTGTTTAGGTTGGCAAAAAAAACCAAAGTCTCCTGCCAAACTGGCCAACAAAGCTGTTCTGCAACAGGCCCGAGCTCATTCACACTCCTCATGGCATAATCTGTAAAGGAGTTGAAGGAACTTTTGTTAGAGCCCAGAAGAGTAGTGGCCTATTTAAGGAAAATATACATTTAGAAGTGGAAGAGAGATCTGCATTTGGATTTCTTACAAAGCAGGTCTAGACTGAAAGCTCGCACCTCAGGGAAGTTTGAGCAAATCAGCTGCATTTGTTTAGTTATTCTTAAATCAAAGGAAAAAGCAGCTGTTATTTTGAGTGCTCTATCTTTGAAAATAGAAACACCCCGAGTTGTCACCACACAACTTCGCTTTTCTGTAAACAACTTCAGCAAACAGGCTGTCAGAGAGGAGGAGACTGCCAGTTCTGTGCAGAAGTGCTCTGGAGAATCCACTTGGTAGGATACCAATGCATTTCACAAAACTTAAACACAGCAGAGACACGCAGACGGAGTTTTCTCATATGCTGAAAAATTCCAAGTGGGGATTAACTCCCAAAGAAAATGCATCATCGCTCACCCTGCTCCCAGCTCAACTGTTGCCAACTCTAAAAGCTGGGTGATGGTTGTCCCAAATGCCACAGAACTGCTCATCTTGCCCATGAAAAGCTGTGCTCTGAGCTGCAAACTATTCCAACAACTAAGAGTCAACATAATTTAAATTGCTTTTTTTTTTTAAGAACATTTAGTCTCAAATGTCATTTGCTTTGGAGATTTAGATGTTATCTGAGAAACTATGCAATATCCCAGGAAATGAAGGGGTTTTTCGTTGTACAGTCCTCTTGGAAGAGCAACTAAGGCTTATAATTATTTATGCAAGTTATGACAGTGAGGAAAGGCAAGCAAGCAGATCCAGCAAAAGTAAATGAAGAGCATCTATCTGTTAGGTGCCGTTTGCGTGGGTCAACAAGAAGAGAGTTGAAGTGATCTCTTCCAGACTCCACTATGAATGTACCATCTGCTAAGACAGATTTTATACCAGTTCAGTAAAGAAAGTATGCCTCCTTTGCTGCACAAGCATAGCTTCCTCAGACATCAGGCTTGAAATCATAGGGAAAAAGGACTTCCCTTAGGGAAAAGCATCTCTGCAAGCAGAGGGTTGTGCCTGCAGACCTTTCTGCTCCAAGCTCAGTGTAGAGCTTTTGATCATTTTACATCCAGATTGAAGCCAATGCAAACTTTTGTGGTGTGTGTCTGTTGAAGGGTGAGAGATGACAAATAAAAGCATCAGACTTTGCTGGGGATATATAAGAGCCTATACATCCCCCTGTGCCCCTCTTTTCTCCTTCCTTCCCCAATGCTAAGACATGCCAATGTCAAACAGAAGAATATTTTAATTGGCCTTAATTTAAAAGGACTGTCATTTTAAGACCTACTTTTAAGCAAATATATAGTGCAATTTGCACCATCTCCATTCCACACGGTTTTCAATAATTCTACCATAAATGTCTCTGCTTTCAGATTGAAATGGGAATACATACATAACTTGGCCTGAGCAAGAGGAAGGTTCATAGAGCATATAGTGCAAGATCACAGCTAGCTTCTGGAATGAGGCTTTGTTACTTAATTAATTAGTGGCTCAGCTTCTCAAATAAGAAACAGAGGCCTCAAAAGCCTCAGAGCAGCTGCAGCACCTCACCAAAACAAAACATGTACTGATGCCCATTGTTAGATCTCAGGAGGAAAAAGTGTCATAAACAAAAGGTGTGGGCAAAACTCTGCTGTGTGTTTATTTCTCATAGACTTCAAGCGATGTGTGTGTTTCAAAACAGTTTTCAGAAGTTGTTGCCAAGACTCATGTTTCAGCCTAATTTCAAGTACAAATCAACAGTAAACTTCAAGAACCACAGCATACACAAAAGACATTCAGAAGACAGTATGTTGAACAATAAAGCTTTTCTTTCCCCAAGCCCTGATATGCAACCTGAAAACTGTTTATCAACACTTGAAGAGGAAACCCAACAGAAAACCTGTGGCATTTCTCCAGTTGGTGGCTTAAAAGACTGTGACAATTTTTAAGTCAAACAATGCTTCCAAAGGTAATTAGAAGTAGAAGCAGGGTATTAAGACCTGAAAAATCAAGTCTGATTGTAAAATACATTTGTCTATTTTACTCTACAGGCAGGGAAACTTTTCTCTTACTAAAAGATCTGTTTGGCTCATGGGCACATTTGATAGACCACATATTCAACACTTAAGTTTTGGTTGGTTTTTTTTTTTTTTTGTGTATAATTTTTAAGAAAACAAGAAACCAGCACAGCCAGAGAAGAAGAGTTGTATAAGGCTGAATCATAGGTGCCTGCCAAGGCACAGATCCCTGCCCTTCCTAATCTAAACAATGTTCAGTCTCTGCTTTTCCTGGAGAGGGCTTAGATCCACAAGTCAAAATGGCCTTCCAAGAATGTCCTTATCATGGTGGTGTGTTCAACTGCCTCTTTGCCACATTGGGTTGGGAAGAACTGAGGACTGCAGTAAGCCATCTACAAAAGCAGAAGTGAAGAGCACCCATTGTTCAATCAAGCACTTCACTAAGATGGCTAGATGTAACCCCTTGACAGTAGGGGTTTAAACAGGTTTAAAGGGTTTCATTTGTTGCATACAAGACTTTCAGTATGGACTGACAGTCTCATAAACAGGAACAAGAGTACTACCTCAAAAATCTATGGTGGTGTGTCTAAAGTGAGGAAGAAGTTCCAGTGCAGCATCCACAAAAGTGAGAATTTGCTTTTAATAACATCAGTAATCCACTACAAAAATTGATTTACAAATTTAAATTATAAAACAATTCCAAAAAATCACAGGCACCATAAAAATACTCATCTCTTTTAAAAGTGCATCTGTAACCAGGATTCCCTGTAGCACACAGACCTTATATCAATAATTATAATCACAGTGCAAATATGAAGGTGCTAAGTCTTTGGGAAAGCTTAATTTTGAACAAATTGTGGCCCGGTAATAGTGATTGTCTTTCGATTTCAACTATGTATTTTTTTCATTGTACCTAGAAGCTGCTATTTTCAGCTTCATTTCATTACCTTTAAGATTATTGTTCATGTTTTATAGATGTACATACATTGCTTGGAGCTAGACTTGAACGCTCATTGTGAAGAGCAGTGAGCTAAGTTAAAGCCTACTAGGAGTTCGTGTGGCCAGCCATGGCTCTGGTAACACCCACACCAAGAACTACAGGTTATAGAAATAGCTTCTGTGCCTTCCCCCCTCCCTTCCCTTCATGAAGACTGGTCCCACAGTCAGAGATCAGGCACAGTAGCTGGGGTTGCTGCGAGGAAGCCTGTGGCTGCTATCTATCCTGCACCTGCTCTGCAATGGAAAGAGAACTGTGATGTTGAACATTACTAAGTGATATACTTCAGAGCCTTGAATTTATTTCAAATCTTTAGCTCCAGCTTTTTTCATTTGAAGCTGTACTTACTTCCAGAGGACCTCCAGCTGTAGCTTGATGGTGCCCAGTTCAGTTATATCCACAATGATTGCCTGAGGCTTGGTTGTAAAGAAGTTTATGCTGTCACATGTCACGACACCAACTAGAATAGTAGCCAGTCCTCGCAGCTCTGTCACCTGCAGGGACAGACAAACATACCCATTTTCATCTTACCAGACGAGCCTAAGTTGTGTGCATGCAAAGGATAACACACAAGGCTCACAGAAAACTTTAAATCTTGATACTAAGTTCTGGGCTCCTAAACTGTTGTAAGCCAGTATGCCACAAGGAATGTGTCACAGATGGCAAAGAGGAAAAGAGTTCTACTATCTGGGGAAAGACAGAGCTGTACAGCACTTCTGACAGCAGGGTTTGGTAGACTATGACTTTAAGAAAAATTCTAGCTGTGGTATACATACAAGTAGTTGTCATTTATAGTAGAGGGGTTAGCTCTCTCTATGTATTAGAGCAACACTGTTATAAAAAATATACAGTGCAGAGAAGTTTATAAGCCTACCTAGACTCTTTCAGCTCACAATTGCCTAAAGGATCTGGAAGCACAACTGTCTGTACCCACTGTAACATTTCTAACTGTCCTGAGCTCAGCTGTGGACCAAAATCAGAACTTGTGTCAGTTCTTTCCTCTAGCTCTGCAGGTGGCTCCGAGTTTGTTCTCAATGCCGTTACAGACTTGAGTTTTTCCCAGGCTGGCACTTCACTTCTTCAGCTACTTAAAAAAAATAATCTAATCAAACACTTGCTATAAAAACATACTTCCAATTGAAGATCAAATTGTTCTGGAAGTGCACAAAGCATCAGACAGCACAGAATTTTAGCACTAGTGCTTAAGGCCCACTTCAGGAATTCATTACATGCCTACATCTCCTTTAAGAGCTAGCAGAAGTTCTGTTACCAGGCTCCTCTTGGAACACTCTTTGGCACTTTACGTATATTTTTTTTCCTTTTTAAACCTGCTATGCATTTGTACTGGGCAAAGATTATTAACTACAAAGTAGAAAGAGCCGGAGAGTGTGGAGAATATTAGTCAGTAGACTTTCATAAGCTGACAAAAAGAGTAAAACTATCATTGTCATATAAAGTAATACAAGTTTTTACAACTATTATGGGAAAACAGGGATCTGAATTAGCCTCTCACCTGATCTCCATTGTGCAGTGGCAGCAAGAAAATGTGTTATAAGCACATTTCCAAAGGCTATGCTGACAAGATGCCAAAGAGTCCCTCCTACGTAACCCAGTTCTTGCTGCCAGATAGCAGAGGAACATTGCAATGGCTGCTTTAACACAGCTGTCAAAACTTGAAACCCTGCACTGGCACAGTTTCCTGGTAGAATAGGATCCAGCTCAGCCCTCAGTCTCAGCTCCTTTTAGGCTGACAGGCGTCACGCTGCAGAGTGAAGCCCATGAAAGATGCCAGACTACAGTGGAAGTGCTGTTTAAGGATTAGCTCCACCAGCCAGGTAAGTGCCAGAACCAACGCCAGCTTCAGCCTCACAGGGGTCTATGGAAACTACAAGCTTCCCCCGAGGGGTACCAACAACATGTCATCTATGTATCACAGGCCACTAACACAGGTCCCTTACTGTTAAAGATGTGACCTCTTCTGAGGCACTTTTTTAAAGTGTCAGAACTCTAAATAAAGATATTAAGTACAGACAGGTTTTACCAGTATATAAGTGCTATTTGGTTCTTGGCAGATACAAAATCATAGGATTGCTTAGGTTGGAAAAGACCTTTAAGGTCATCAAGTCTAACTGTTAACCCGACACAGCCAAGTCCACACCAAACTACGTCCCTCAGCACCACATCTACTTGTCTTTTAAAGAACCTCCAGTGGTGGTGACTCAACCACTTCCTTGGGCAGCCTCTTCCAATACTTGACAACCCTTTCAGTGAAGAAATATTTCCTAATATCCAGTCTAAACCTCCCCTGGTGCGACCTGAGGCCATTTCATCTCATCCTATCGCTTGTTAGTTGGGAGAAGAGACTGATTCCCCCCTTGCTATGATCTCCTTCCAGGCAGTTGTAGAGAGTGGTAAGATCTCCCCTCAGCCTCCTTTTGTCCAGGTTGAACAACCTCAGTTCCCTCAGCTGCTCCTCATGCAGCTCCAGAATTGTGCTCCAGCCCCTGCACCAGTTTCATGGCTCCTCTACTGGACTCACTCTAGCACCTCGATGTCCCTCCTGTAGTGATGGGCCCAAAACTGAACACAGTACTCGAGGTGCAGCCTCACCAGTGGCAAGTGCAGGTGGACAATCACTTTCCCAGTTCCTGCTGGCCACACTATTTCTGATGCAAGCCAGGATGCTATTGGCCTTCTTGGCCACTTTTGCACACTGCCAGCCCATATTCAACTTCCTGTTGAGCAACAGTCTCTGGAGTAAATCATGACCAAAAAAATCCACAGTACATCCAGGGTAAAGGGACATGTGAACTACACTTTCAGAATATACATGTGTGCAATGATATGCTTTCCATACATACATTTATCTTTTTCAGTGGCCAACAGAATTCCACATACTTAATATTCCACATGGGGGATGTACACATACACATCTTTTTGTCTCCACATCTAAACTTCAGCAGATGCACTAATACAGTTACAAGTGCAAGGAGCGAAGGACAAACAGGAGTAGATGTCTGTTTAGTAGGCAGAACACTGGTTAACTGCCATTTTCATATTTATCTTTTTCAGTGGTGAACAGTTAATATTCCACATGGGTGATGTATACATACACATCTTTGTCTCTCCACATCTAAACTTCACCAGCAGATGCACTAATACAGTTACAAGGGCAAGGAGTGAGGGACAAACAGGAGTAGATGTCTGTTCAGTAGGCAGAACACTGGTTAACTGCCATTTTTGCAAGAAAACTTCTTAAAAACTTTGTCAAATGCTTGGCAGCCTCACAGATTAGTATAGCAGAAGACCTGTTAACCCACTGATTCCAATAACAAATGCTTGGCAGCCTCACAGGTAAGTAGTATGGCAGAAGACCTGTTAACCCACTGATTCCAATCCAACCATTATACACCACACCTTGATTTCAAACTTCTCATGGAGATTGGGTATAAAAATCTTTTCTTCCTCATCCCACGTTTGGCTGTCATCTGTCTCAATTTTGCCTTTCAACCTCCATTTTTGGCGTCCCAGTCGCACAAACACCTAGAAACCACAAAGAAAAAAGGTTGTTGGGTCAACATATCCCAGAATGTTCCCTTCAGTCCATAGACCTCACGCTGTTCCAGTACTGCAGGGGCAAAGCCACTCCTTTGGTCACTATACATTTAGGAACTTGGATAAAGCTAGAAGATTGGAGGCAGAAATTCAGGTTGCAGGTTTTAACACCTTAACTCAGTGCCAAATGACACATCCCACCCATTCTAGAAGAACTGCAAAACTAAGTTGCATAGCAAGTGTTGCAGCAGTGAAACACAAGGCACACGAATTCATTTGCCAGTGTTAGAAGTAGGAGAGCAATGCAGTAAGATATTAAGATGCGTTCAAATCACACTGAGGTCAATCTTCCAAGAAATAGGCGGCAACTGTTACTTGATTCTAGGGCAACTTTGAAGACAAAGGTCTGACAGGTTGGTTTTGATAGACAACCACTGCCATCTTTTAAACCCTCTCATAACACTGGAATCCCATCTTTCCCTCTTCAGTCTCAGAGGGCAGAGTAACTAGCAAATGTGCCAAAGTGCTGCTCTCATCAGAACAGTGCATGTTTTTATCATAGTCTGTTTCTTGCTTGCCTTCTACATGTTACACCCTTGCTCTCCTGTTCCTCTACTGCAAGCTCACAGCATTAAAATAGAGGACAAAATGAATTGTGGTATACTGCACCTCATACTGGTCCCCTGGGCAGAGACGTGCGAAGCCCACCAACCCTGAAAAGAGAAAGAAAAATCCTAATACTTGTAGAGATTAAAAAGACCCCCAAAGCCTCAGCTTACAATAAATAAAGCAACTAACACCCCCCTGTGCTCAACTCTGCAGAAGCCATGCCACCAGCCCAAAGTACTTTTAGAGTGACAAACTTTAATTGACCTGAGGAAAGACAGATTGTCAGCTTTGGTACTCAAATATCAAATACCATTGCAGATCTGTTTTACAGCACTGAAGCAAACAGAAGTCTGCTAAAATTCTGTTCAGGGTCGGATCCAGAAAGCCAGTGGAAGGAACTGACATTGAATAATGGATCAGATTGCTACATAGGAAACCCAAAACCAATGGGTGAGTCTTGAATGAAACAAGAAAGGAACGTACCTTTCATCTTCAAGTGAAACTCTCCCAAATGGACCTCCAATGCCCCTTCTATAAAGCACATGTCCTAGAAGAAAGACTGAAGAGTCACTATGACTGAAGAGTAGCACAGAGCACCTACCTTCCCATACATACTGTTTTCTTATCTTATCTTTAAAGGACTTTGGCTCTTTTTTTTTTTGCCACTCCACAGAAGAGTGGAACATAACATAGCTTATTCATTATTCAGTTCTCATACCAACTTCCAGTGGAAGTCACAATGGATCCCAGTATTAAAGCAGAAATTCAAAGAATTTTTCACTTGTCTTCATGAATGCATGAAGCCAAGTTGAGTAGGGGCAAAAGAAGGGCATAGAAATATAGAGCTTTCCCTGTAAGGTATTTATCTCCCAAGCTTCAGTTCACATTATATACCTGTATTGCATTTACACATTAAGTTTTTAACCCACACCATTAAAAAGCAGCCAGCAGCAAGTGCTAGTACATTTTTTGCTGAGGCACAGTCAGGTCTTTGTTACATGGGTGTAGTATTTCCTACCTCTGTGCACTCTTGGAAGTTCTTGTAAAGCTCCACTAGGCTCTCTCTGGAGGCTTTGGTGGAAGGAGACAAGGAAAAGGCATGTTTCATATTAGTGGCCCCATCTCGTAGCCTGCACTGGATACAGTAAGCTTCATAGAGTTCTTCTACCTTGAAGATTTGGGAAGTTGAGGAAAAAATGAACAAGAATTACCACGGCTTAGTTTTAAATAAGTTTTGGAAAAGAACATCAGCAGTCTTTCCTGGCAAAACCCCAAACAAATCCCATTGTCATAGCATTGCAGAATACTGTAAGTCCTGCATTTTACAGACTGATTAGAGTACAACAGTTTGTAGCTATTCCTACAAAAAAACATGGGATATTAAGAGACAATTTGGTCTGCTATTATCAGACTAGAAGACAAGGAGTAGAGCAACACTTTGTTCAGGGAAATATTACCTGGGGAGCAGGAAATTGATTCCCTCAATACAGATTAACACACCTACACCTTTAGCTATGTCAGAGGAGAGACATGATTCCTTGGCAAGCAGATGGCAAACAGCAGACACACTCTACAGAACTGCCCATTTGGCCCCTCGTGGGAAGCAGGGGAGAACATGCAAGTCTTCCCACAGCAGCATTTTCTGAATCAACTGGCAGAGTATGCAAACATGTTTCACAGGCAAACTCAGGTTGGGTTGTACCCAATTTTCAGCCTGAATAGAGTCATTCAAGAAAATAAATAAATAAAAATCCCCTCCTTCTGTAAAAAGAGTGGTTACAGCTTGCAGAAAGTACCCAGCATTATTGCCCTTCAGATGAATTATAATCTAAGTATTTTCTGTTTAGATAGTTAGCTTATATAGCAGAGTAAGCCTTCTTAAACCCCCTTACCTTGCTAATGTGAAACTCCAGTTTTCTGATGTATCTCTCCACAGAGCGGATTTGCTTTTGAAGAGAGGGGAGAGAGAAAGGGGGACTTGAGAAATTATTTCCTAAACATGCCTTTAAGTAACACAGTAGACATCATCCATTTATCTCTAATTGCAACATTTCATCTCACCCTCAATAGTCTTACCTTATCCAGGTCATAGTAGAAAGCCTGAAAGAGAAATAGCAGAGGCTGAGCAGAAGAGCACATATATTTATACATATTAATGATACTTCCATATTTACTGCAAGACTCACTAGGCATATCTTAAGTGACACTAAATTAAGATGCATTGTTTACTACAAGACAGTCCAGCATTTTTAGAAGTAGTTTCATTTTCTGTGCATGGTTGATTGGTTTGTTTTCACAGATGCTTGAAATGAGACAGTAAGAGTCTTACCAGCAGCTGTAACAAGGACTTGGACAGTGGTCATGGTACACTGGAGTTCCCAATATTTACTTTTAAAAAAATCTAGCTCTTATTTCCCAAAGGAAAGGCAAAGTTCAATCTGCAAGTTTTTTTAGCACTGCTGCTGAAGATACTTCTAGAGAGCTGTGAACATGACAGACTCTAGATTACAAGGACATGGTCACAAGCTACAGAAAACAAAGCCCGATCTTTATAACCATTTTTGTCCATACAGACTCTGGTACAAACACTGATCACTAAAGAGACATGAGGAGATACCGTCCCAGTAAAGGAACACTATCTGAAGAACACTACTGGATACTGAACATGAGAAATGCCAAGTTTAATTCTCACATCAAGAGCTAACTTGTTTGATAAATTTCCGATTGTGATGCCTTGCTGGATCTCACCTCAGTGCTGTAACTGGAAAACTCCTGGGAGTGCCAGATGTGAGAAAGCATCTACTTCTGTGACCTTATTTTTTAAGTCATTTAAGTATTTAAGATTAAAAACATCTTACCAATCTGGAGTTCCTTTTGGTATCTTTGTGTCGACCCGAGAGATAATCCAATTCAGCCTGATGTGCTTCCAAGTATTCACTAGAGAGGAAGAAAACCCAGACTTACATTCTTCTGGTACATTAATTATAACACTTCCCCAAAGAATTTTTCAGCAGAATGTTACAAAACAACTTCCTTCTAGAGAAGATTCCTTTTTTTTTTTTTTAACTCTCCAGAGATGTTAATAGCTATAGAGAGGGACATGGGTCAACAGATGAGAAAGGGTGGTTTCCTTAGATAAGTATTTGTCCTAAATGCAAAGTCACTCTGAGAGGAGCATCTGTATGCAATGAGTGCCAGCAGATGCTGGTTACTGTTACCCAACAGTAAAAGATGCTGTACATTAGGAATCCTCCCAAATCCTTTTTACACCTCCAAGATGGGGAATGCTACAGTGCAATTCAAGAAGGCCACCACTGGTGCTTAAGGCATATAAATATGCACACACTGCACTCAGACATTCACTATTTCTTGTTTCCCTTCATCTAAAATAGATCACTCAAGTGAAAGATAGGCTTTATTCTGTGAACACAAGGCAAAACAAAACAAGACAGCGAAGCCATAAGCACTACTAAAGAGGGAAGGAGCGATGTGGGAGGAGAATAGCAAGTTCTAACACACATATAACTTGGCTCACAGATCTCAACTTTCTCTACCTATTCCTATTTGGCCTGCTGGAACCTTTTCTGTAAGGCAGAAAAATCAGTTCATTTGTTGAGTAAGTCTCTTCTTCCTGAGACTAAGTTATCACAAACTAAGAATTCATCAACCAACTCCATCTTACAAAGTCAAAGAACTGCAACATGAAACAGTTGGACTACAAAACCAAGCTCATGGAAGTACTCCACATGTAAGGTGGAAGTTCAGTGTTTTAACAAACAGAGCTAAATACCACCTTTTAGCATGCTAGGCAGTTTCTTAATGTAACCATGACTTTTTCCAGAACGGGAACTATTTTGCAAGGTGTGAAACACTTGGTGCCAATTGGCTTCCACAGAGTCGCTTGCATGCAAGGGTTGTCCCTTAGGAGTTCCCTACAGAGCCTTAAACTATTTCTGCTGAGACCATCTTCTTCCAACTTTGCTTTTAATACAGAGCAGACTTTGGTAACTTTTTCCTCTTATGCTTAAAAGGGAACAAGAGTCACCTGGTAAATGCTACTTAAGACACAGTCTCCAAGCAATCAAAATAGCTTCATTTTAGACAGCTGCACTTCTTCACATTTGCTTTGATGCATTTCATTTTCTTATTGTTACAAAACCAGTTCCCCCAAGACACCCAGTGGCTCCAGCATGGTCTGCTCTTTACACTTGCCTATTAACAGCTCAGTGCAGAAGAAGCCAAGGCTGGTGGCAGAAAAAGGTTCACTTTCCTTTTAGAAGAGCTTCATCACTTTTAGATTTAAGTATGTTGGAATTGCCAGCTTGATGGAATGGTACCCAGATGGTTAACAGAATAAGGAGTTATTGGAATGGTACCCAGATGGTTTACAGAATAAAGTTATTTGCTATAGCTATAAAGAAAGAAACAGGCACGTAAAACATGTTCTGTACTAAAAATTCAAGTCACTCCAGCACCAAGTGGACTTAGTCTGCATCTACTTAAAATTTGGACTTTGCATTGCTATTTGATACAGTTGTTTTCTGTAGGTTACTTTAGTCAATTAGTGAGCTCCTTGGGTTTGGCAGGAGTCTGGTCATGTGGCATTCCCTGCAGAACTGGGAACAAGTTCTGATCCCCTTTACAGTTTTCTCCTCCCTATGCTCTGATAAATTCTAAACTCTGCAAAAACATTTGGGTTTGTTATTTGTTTTAAATCCAAATCCACTAATACGACATTGACTGATATTTTTCAGGCTAAGACATTACAGTCTTTTATTGGAATAAAAAAATGTGACACGTCTGAATTTACAGCGTATTATTACAGTGTATTTTATGTTCTTTGCTTAAGAAAACAAACTATGATTAGAATTAATACAGTAGCACAATTCTGAGAACAGCTGCAACATACATGAAGGAACTGTGAGTAGGATGCCAGCAGAAAGTGCAACAGGGTTTACAAATCCAAGGAAAGGTGTTATCTGCTCATCGTAGTTTCAGGGTGTAAATTAAGTTCCTGTGATATTAGGCTAGACCCATCAGCATCAACTGTTATGATTTAAGATGTGCATTTCTACAGAATAACATTTGAGGACTCAGTTAAAGGTTGATCATTTTCAATCACTGATGGAGGCAAAAGTGCTTACCACCACTTCCTTTCTGGTCTATAATACCAAGGGAGCAAGCTCATCCACATTTTGCCGTGTCAGCACTGAATAATATCAGCGTTCCTATGAGATAACTGACGGCTTCCTCAAAGCCAGAATACCCTAAATTCAGCTTGCCAGCCCATCCTTTGATCTCTATTACGTCTGCTGCATGCACCCCACATCTGCCAGACATAGGCAATGGACAAAATTGGTCTTTAACCTTTTCACTCAAGTCTGTACTCATGCTCCATTGACTGTGCAGTCAACTGTAATAAAGACTCTGAAGTTGTGCTGCAGTTAAAGCAAGATAATACTATTCACATTAATATGGAGTAGAAAGATGGAGTTAACACTACAGCTCTGTTTCATCACCTCAAGTCAGCTGAAATTTTCAGGTGGATCTCCTTAGACTTTCCCTTCAACAAGCCACCCAGAGATAAAACAGGACTTTTGAACTCCAGAGTTTAATTATATTAAAAAACCCAACACCACAAACACCAAAACCCAAACCCACTAGAATACCTAACTCTTTACTTTAAGTGTTCTCTAATTAGCATAGAGACAATAGAAATCGTTTATGAACCAGCCTCCCCACTGTGTCTTGCAGGGCACACCCTCGCTTTTAGACTTGGGTTTAAGTCAGCTTTTTGAGTCAAAACACACCACACACAGCTCCCTCTCCAGAAACTTTCTGCCAATCACCCCCCAGGTCTGGCTTCCCATCCCAGTCTCTCCTTGACCTGCAGACTTCTTGCCTGCCACCCTGCATGCTCTGAAAGCCTCCCTTCCTCAACAGAGCTTAGTTGCTCCCCAGATAATCTCCCCAGAGAGTTCTCCCTGTCCCTGACTTTTTAGAGAAGTGTAAAAAACTAGAAACAAACAAAAACAGCAGAGCACTCTGATTGCAAGCAGATTGACAGCGAGTGAAACTTGTTTCACAAGGTCCCAAGCCAGCATCTGAAAAAGTCACTACCTACTTTTAGAGATGCCAGATGGAGACAGAGAGCAGTGATACACAGACTTAAGCAGCAAGACTAGGTAAGGCAAATTACAATATTTAAAAAGTCCTTACTTAAGTCCTTTCTTCAAAGCTTCAAAAATTTTCTTCACCTGCAGTGGCTTTGGATCCCAGATGACTGCCCCCTTCTGCAGGGAATTATAAGCCTTGGGGGACTTCAGTGACATTCTTGATCTCACCGAACTTCTGCCAAGAGACTTTCTGTAGAAAAAGAAAAAAAAAAAATGGGAAAGGTGCAAAACTCATCACCAGGGAGAAGAGAAAAATGCCCAACCCACAAAGCTTTCAAGCCACAAGTTATATATCCAATCCCATTTAGCTTTAGTCAAAAGCACAAAGCTCTTGGGGACATTGAGAATACTTTCACAGATAACATTCAAAAGTTAAGACCCAGGCCTAAATACTTAATGCAGAAGAGCTGCAAGTTTTTTTGTGACTTCAATAATAATTTCAACAAGAAACATCTCCTTTTCCAAGCTTGACACAGACTCAGAGAATCCTAGTGGCTCTCTTTTATTCTTTTTAAATAAAGAAAAATCGTGCAGGTCTCCATTTCTTTGGGAAGATAGAGGGGGTACCGAGGAAGAAAGAGAAAAGCTCATCTTTATACCAGATTAATAACAAGTTAGAGTTCGTGCTGCTAGCAATTGTCTTAACAGCCACGCATGGCAGGCAGCTAAGGCCCTGTTTCTGTCTGCACATTCACACCAGTTGTTGGGTCAACTACAAAACCAGCCAAGTAAGCCACACTGCAGGGCAAGGACATGCCCATTCTGACTCTCACCTGCAATTCAGGAAAACAAGGCAACAAACTTTTGATCTGCTCAAAGTCTAACTGATAAAGCTAACATGAAAAACCTTGAAAAATAGCTGTTTCTTTGCCTGCATTCACCATCCATTTAAATGATAGCTTAGAGCCCTACCACATTTCAGAAAAGAAAGCTACCAAGCCCAGATTGCACACGAGATATAATTATCAAGGTGTTTTTTCAGTGTCTAACACATCACTTGCTTTTAAAAGCAAGTGCAAAACCAAAATTAAATATTGTTTCTAACAGAAGTCTCCCACACAGGATTTTTTGCTTTAACTTAAAGAGTTAGCATACCCCAAGCCATTAGTTATATATACATCTACAATATTTAAACTAGAAAATAATGCAAATGTTTCTCTCCCATTGGCAGATCACTGCCTGGCTTACCTCTATCTATATACTCCTCCACGTCTTAGTTATTTTTATGCAGTTCTATTAATACTCCCTGTAAGACAAGACTCCAAAATAACTATCTAAAGAACTTTCTCATTCCACCAAGCCAACAGAATGCTCTCAGAGAAGCTTTCCACGTTCTTTAGCATCTCTATCCTTAATTCAGCTCACCTGGAGAAACAATGGCCTAATACCTAGCCAATGGCTGGTTTAAGTTCCAGGCATGTGACTTAAAGAGATTATTGACCCTGGTGATTAAATCCCAGGCCCAGCACACCTGAGAGCTGTCCCCAGTGCTTTTATAGAAACCTTTGAGTAACTACTTTAATTATCCTGGTGCTAATTTTCCACTTAACTCCATGTTTTAACATATAATCTGCAAAAAATCTGTTGAAATTAGGTGCTGCAAAACATTACTGGATATTTAATTTCTTCACCCCAATCATTATCTTATTTTTTTATGATGGCTTAATGTTAAGTACTAATTAACCAAATCATTTGGAGCTCAGGTTATCTTTAACAAGGAACATAACTGTTAAATTAGAAACTTGCATTCATATTGTTTTCTTTTTAAGGTAATGGATCTTTGAATATTCCATGCAAAGGGAGAGGGTTTTGACAGCAATGACACTGGAAGGGACAGTCCAGCCAATACCAGCACTCGAAAGAGTCTCCTAGAAGGATCATCGCTTAAAATTCTTTCAGGCAAAGAAGGAAACAGCATTCAGCTCCAGGCTTTAGATGAGTACTCTAATTAGCAAGATACCATGTGGAAAATATAAGATAATTCTATCTTTTGAAATTAGAAAGCTCATATTACTCCTGGCTTTTGTTTATTTTTGGAAAGAAAAGGACTTTGTTATTTACCTCCAGATTTTTGGACTGCAAATCCTAAATTCAGGAAAGCATTTCCCTTCAGTTACAGTATAGCATGTAAGCACTGTGTACCAGATAGGCTGGGATTTAAATCTCACCATCTTCTTCAGTATCTCCAACTGACTGATGTAGCCTCTACATACTCAGTGCACTGATGTTAACAACCCCATTTTCATACATTCCATAGAAAAGTAGCTGACAGGGGCCTTTAGGGACAGTAGCTAAAAGCTAGATGCTTTGTTGCTGCTTTCCCTTGTGAACTTAATCATTTAAGTATCAGATTTCTCGCTTTATAGATAACAGCAATAACATTTACTTCCTGTGGAGACCATTGTGAGGAAAAATGAAATAGTGTGTATTACTGAGGGCCTCAAAAGGAAGTTGCTGAAGAAATGCGAAAGTATATTTAGCATCTGCTTAAGAATCTCCATGTGGACCTGATTTGTGTGTCATCCTTTGGATAGACCTTGCACAGGGCCCCTGCAATCTCCTGCTGTGTTTTGCAACAGCGCCTGAGGGAGAGATAAGTTAGGAAAGGGCGATTAAAAAATTTCTTCACTATGCTGGAGAAGGCTCTCGGGTGTTCACTGGGCTGTGACTGAGTACCCAGTACACAGATTTTCCTTATTGCGCTTATTCCTGAATGAAACTGTCTGTCTACACAGCTGAATAATGAAAAGCAACAACATAAAAAACGCATAAAGAGAGGCATTGGTTAGAAAACCTCTGCAGCTAAAAGCAACAGAATAATCTTAAGGGATACATGACCTCCTCTGTTTGGAGCGTTCCTACCCTGCTGGACTGTGCCTTTCTTGAAGAAACAGCTGTTCAACACTTTTCCTGGTAGATCCTTTCCCTGCTAGAACTCCCATGATGTACTTGAGCTCAAGTCTGTTTATATCATTTATTGACAGTTGTTTTCTCAAGATCTTAGCAAATGGTGAGATTTCAGATGTCCGATCTTTGCTAGGTGTAATGTTATTTTTCACCTTCCACAACAAATTAACTTATTCAAATGTGAAGACTTCTTGATAACATCACAGTCATGATGGAATTTCATTTTTGGTCATGCTTTACCATGCTCTATTTAACTAAAAGTCAGTTGATTCTTTGAAAATATATTTTAGGCCAAGTCAGGTATTTTACTGATATACAATAGGTTTTTCTGAGTACAATACTTTTATAGCCATACTTTCCAATACTTCTATATGATACTGCTAAATTATTCACTCTGTTATTATTCTAGCATGCACTGGCAGTCAGAGATTATATTAATTTTCCATTCATATATCATATCTTCTAAAAGCACTCGACAGCCTATACAGGGATCAGTAAATTCAGAAAAAGAACAAGAACACTTCTAGTGGAAAAGCTGCACAGTTATCTACCTAGAGCATTGCTACACAATTTATGACAAGGAAAAAGGGAAAAACAGTGCAGGATGGTTTAGCAATTACGGGGCCTGACTGAAGACTGGGCTGCAATCTTGACTGCCCTATAGACCGGTTACTGACAGCACCAGTTTTGCAGTGGCCTTTTCGGCCTGTTCATATTCCTCCCCTCCTCTCATGTAATGCTGCTCTGCTTAAATAACTCCAGGAGAACCTGAGTTGGGTTCAGGTACATATTTTGCCAGGATTCACCATTAACATTCCCATCTTTTAAAGGTCTATAAGATCTTTAATTACTATAACTATTCAAGAGGTTTTAGTCAGAAAACACCAGTTACTACTAGGCTGCAAGCAGGAGGGGTTGTAGCCCTTCATTTTTATAGAAGAAATGAACATTATTAAGAGTCTGATACTCAACCTCTGAAATCCAGCCATCTCTGAAGCACAGTGTGCATAGCAGTAAGGCAGCATGGTGTGGAATATAGCTATTTATCAGTGAACCGTGACAACACTCAATAGCTTTAAGATAAAAATTAAGGAACAACTTCCACACATAGATGTCTTAAGTTAAAAAAATACATTCACAGTACCTAATGTCTGTTGCCCAAACAATCAGGTGCTTTTCTTTTTGTGTTACTTACGCTAATTTTCTGCTTTGCACAGTGCTGAATCCAGTGAAGGAGCAGCTCCTGCTGATACCACCCCCATCGCTGGGAGAGACAAATGTGAGCTTGACCGACATGGTGGCCAGCCAGGAAGTTTATCGGCTCCTGAAATAAACAGAAAAACAGATGAGTCAAAACGTTCTTGGCAGTTCTGGCTTAGACCTGTGCTGCTGCAAGTGCTGAGCTGCATGAAAGTGGAAAGTCAGAACAACAGACAGTAGATTAAATAGGAAAAAAAGACTTGTCTGCTATACACGTTTCCTCTGTTGCCATCCACAACACAATTAATAAAGGACTGAATAGTCTAAAATGAAATCTCTCATGCCCTCTTCAATTTCTGATTGATTTTACAAACTCACTATGTAAAAGCCAGAACAGCCTCAATTCACAGGCTCTCTGCATTTCTGATTTTTTAAAAACCCAGTAATTGTCCCACTGCTTAAGGAGTTCAGGCCAACCGGTGTATTTCCAAATCAGTATGGATGCCAGAACAATACTTAAGCTCCAGATTTAGTCAGGTCCAAAAAGCAGTTCCTTGCATCTGTGCAGAGCCACACTGCAGTCAATGGTAGAATTGGCCGAGTGTGGTACTTTAGCCCAAGGCAGAAGTCTGGTTTCAACAGAAAATTTCAGGTTCATGCTCCTCCTCTGGCAGGATTTCTCTTGGATCGCTCTCTTCTGCTTTCCATCAGTCAAACTCTTTTGCTTTCTGGAGAATTGTGCTCTCTGCCATATGTCTATAGAATCCAAGTTACAATATAAGTAACAGACACATCCTTCAAAGCAGCTGTAGAAAATCACCCAGACAGTTAATATACAGAAAAATTCCTTCCCCCCTCAAGCTGGTGTAATGTAAACACCACAACTGAGTAAAACTGAGTAAAACAAAAAGCTGGAGTATCTATTTGCAGAGAGAAGTACGTACTCCAATAAAGAGCTCTACATGGAGATGCTCCATGCAAAAGTTTGTCCTACATTACAGAATGTGCTCTGAAGAACAGTGAGCTCCCCAGCTATCAGAGTAGATACTGGAAAGAAACATCTGCACTCAACCTCTAAGCCTGACGCTATCCCACCAGCATGGCTACAAGTAATCAGAGTAGAAGCCCAGAGATGTCATGATAAGACTCTTTTCCTGGCTCTGCCACTAACTTGGAAAGGAATCTCACTCTAGGTTCTTCCAGACTGCACATAAAGAACTGAGTGGTTATATACACCCCTCAACAAAAGTGAGGTTTGAGAGTGTTTAGCTAATTCCGAGCTAGTTTACTAGTACAGGGAATTACTGTAAGTGACTGTGCTTTCGATATCATTATCTACCAAAGCAGTAACAAAAGCTGTCCTGGATTTCCACAAGTAGAGATCCTGTGGTGAGACCTCACTATTTCATTAGAAGCCGCTCCGTCAGTTCCCAAGGCTGAGGTCTAAGGCTCCCACTTCTTTGCCCGTTCTACAAGCTGTGCCAAGCTCATGAATACAGCTGTGAAAAACAGGCAAAAGATTTTAGAACAACATGTGAAAATGATAAATTTGAGCCAAACAGCTACCTGCTTTGCAAGCTACCTAGTTTGTCAAAAGAGGTGTTGGGCATGGCTAGGTATTTCCTATTTCTGTGCATCAAAGTCAAACAGACTCCACTGCTTCAGTAGTATCAATAGAGATCTGGCTACACAGAAAATTTAGGTGCATCTTAATCACCTTTTAATCAAACTGTACAGCATTTACATTCTGTTGCTTTGAATGGATGCCTCCTTAACACCCTTAATCAGAGGTTGTACTTGCAACACATCACAGCTGAACTTTCAAAATATTTTCCATTCTTTCTTCTAGTTTTCAGATGCTTATAAGCCTGTGAACAGTCACCCCATCAAAAGGATCATTAGACTGAAAAAAACATGCAACTTACTGAAAAATGTAATTGCATAACAAGCTGCTAAAGGAAGAAATAAAAGGAATAGCCTCATGGTTATTGACCACATCCCTCATCAAGGCTAAGCCAGATTCCCAGGATCTATTCTTCAGCTCTCTAACTTGAGAAAGTTAGTTCATGAGTAAGAGGAAGGAAGAAAGTGCAAGAAAAGTTTCTCTAATTTTAACAGGACTCCTAAAGCCTGCATAGCATGCGATTGAAAGCCTTTGAAGCATATAGATAGGAAAGAAACAAACAAAACCAAACAAAACCAAACAAAGACCCTTGACAGGCAACAGAAAGTGGAAAATGATGAGAAGACTCTTGAAGCAAAAATCTGTGGTTCTGAACTCTAGATGTAAAGAATTAAGTTGGAAACATGCAGACCCCCAAAACTCAGTTGGTGAAAGAAGTAAATTGCTTCAATTGCCTAGACTTGATTCTGTTGCCACATGTGTTTTTATAAATCTAATATAATTCCATACTTCAAGAAGATAGGCTGTTGCAAATTAGTAGAAATGAGAGATGAATTGGACCTCAGTTGCTCAGAGCCATAAGCATTTAAAACTTCTTATGGGTTGTTTGTTTTTTTTAACTGCACAAAGCTCAGTCCTCAAGACCGTGTCATGTTCTGCTGTAACACACAGCTACGTTCAAAAGCAATTCACAAACACATTTCACAGTTCCCTCTTATAAGAACAAAGATAATTTAAATAAAGTTAGGAAAGCACCATTAAAGAGGTTATCTTTCTTACCCTGAAATAATGTCAGGTAAGTCAAATACCACTTGGTAGATACCTGCATATGTATTTTTTGTAGCGACCTAGAAATCTTACAATGCATTTCACACTTCTGGGTAGAAGAACATAAGCGGGATATCAAGACAACATTTTATTTGTAAGAAAGATTTATAAATGGAGTTGTTTAAACAGAGGGCTAGCCAGAGTGTCTGTATAAAAGTGCTGAGCTGTGTTATAACTGCCCCTGAGAAAAAGCATCTGGACACATCTCAAATTCAACTCTCCCTTTAGGCTACAAATAAATCAGATAAGGACCCCCGACAAAGCTGAGTTCAAATCTCTCTTCCAACCTGTAACCTCTGCTGTGTAGGCCAATGTCTCCAAATCTCATAAATACAAGGATTATACCCTGGGGAGCAGAGGAACTTCCTCCTGTTTAATCTTCCCCAAAAGCACAGAAGGTGAATACAGTAGCTGGCTGGGGGCTGGCATGTGTAGAGTGCATAAATATCAGGCCAAACTGAAGGAGCCTATTGCCAGGGGCAGTAGAAACACCAAACTACTGGAAAAAACAAAGATTCTTAGAAAAGTCTTATAAAGCTTTTGAGTCTTAAACAAATCTTCAAACTGCCAGGTACTAATCAACTCAAACATTTTAATAGGTGCAATTTTGTAAGATTGAGACTTCAGGTCTCAGAAATATATTTTTAATATAAATCAAAAGAGTGGTTTGGTTGTTTTTTTTTTCAAATTAAAGGAGTATTTTTGTTTGTCCCTGTTTCAGTGATTTGCCATAACAAACTATTAGCACTTAACCTTCAGTATCCAGGCACGTAGGGCCAAATATTTGAGCTTCTGTGCAGCAGTGAGAACACTCAAACTGCATGTTCTGCTTCTTCTCTGTTAGTATTAGGATATTCCTCAAGCCAAATGACCTTCATCCTCTACAAACAAAAGCTGGTGTCTGTTTGTGTTTACGGCTAAACTTTTCCAGCCCTAGTCACATATTTAATTGTTTCTGGGCACAATGGTTTTAACAATTTTATGAGGAAAATATGACTCACTGACTTCTTGCAAAATATTTCTGCTTGTGTTTTGTACTTTAAATTGGTAGCCATGTTTTTCTTTTAATATCTCCAAGAGATTGACTTGAACTTAGTGAACTGTTGCTAGAGTAAGATATTCATGTTTCCTTAAAATTTATAACGTTCCACTTGTGAATGACCAGTTGGTTAAGGAGACACACTTGCTCTTGGTTGTGTGTCTGCAAAAACTCTACAAGACTTCTCTTTCCTTCATCTAATTGTGGACACACACATGGAGTCGACAGCCCAGGCAACACGTGGCTACGTATCTCACCAGTATGGCAGTCCCTGCCATTCACTGGCTTCAGCAAGCAGCAGCTGCCTAACAAAATAAAAGCCAGTTTGAAACCAAGTAAATTATTAGTCGCTATAGAAAATAAACATAATGACTGAATGCAAACTGTCAAATGTCAATCACTTCAATGTCTCGGGATCATGTCTGTGACTCTGGATACATTACGTGATCATGACAGTTTGTCTTACACCACCTGGTCCTAACTTTCTGCTTATGTTTTTAGACTATTGTTGTAAATATTACATTAGGTTTACTTGGAAGGACAATAGAGCCATTTTATCTTCTAATTTTGGAAACTGAACAGAGTTGATTTCACTTTATATTATCACAACATTTTATTAGAAGGACTACAGTCTTGACCCTATAATATGTGACTTATATTTGTGCCTATATGGAGAATCCTCTTAGTAACTGAGTTTTTGCAAAGCATAGTACACAGATTTTATTGCAGGGTTGTCACCTAGAATCTATGTCTTTTTAGAGCACGGTTTTATAAAATTCATTTTGGCTCCATAACAGCCAAACAAATTTGCCATAAATGTGTATTGGTTCTATACCATTTCTACTGAAATTAATTTTCACTGTGTGTAACCAAAATCAGTCCTGATTAAGTAGATGAACATTTAGGAACTTTAGAGACATTCTCTGGACTTACTTTAGAAATGGTCTGTGATTCCAACAAATCATCTGCTGGTTAAAAAAACCTCCAGTCAAAGGTGCTAAGTTACTCATTTCATTTCCCTGAACATATTATAAACTCCACCACGATAACTGTTTTGCTGCTATAATTGCATCTGTGTTAGGGTTTTAGCTGATAGAAATATATCCTGCAAACACTTAATAGTGAAAAGACAACCCTACCATAATTGCATCAGGAAATTTCTAGCATAAGTCAAATTTAAGACTGATTTTGCAAATCAGACTACTTTTGTCTACCATCATATTGATGCAATTACAATTATTTTTCTTCCTCTCATTTATTTCAAAACTCAGGAACAATGAAATTAACTAACACTTTTGAATGCTTCTGGTGGGTGGTATTCATTTCAAAACACTTGTGGCAGACAATGGTATTTGAGTTTTTCATGACACTGATAAAGAAAAAAAAAATCAAGATTGTCACAAGGAATTACCATACTGTCAAACATTTTGAACAAAGTCTTTGGGCTGATCTGGGCCTGAACCACTGGGGCTTTTTGGGATTTTAATGTACCGTGGAACAGGCAGGAAATTTGTAGACTTTGGCACTTACTCTGCAGCCCTGGACATCTAAAGAATGCAGACCATTAAAATTAATGAAACTCCTGAGATGTGATAACATCATGACTCAGCCCTAATTACTCTAAAGGTAGATGTAATGAAGCCTGACTGAACAAAGAGTGAAGTGACCATCTTGTGTACAGCACAGTGTTGAATCCACTGGGAAAATACACACTATATTTAATCTTTGCTCTCGAGCATTCTTTAGAAAAACCATTGACCTCAGTAGCAATGTCTACTTTGCTAGATAAACATTCCAAATTTATCATTAAAACCCTTTAAATTTTAAGCATTTTTGTTCAATTATTAGACAAACATTCTATTTATGCAGTTATCGGCAAAACTAAGAAAAATTTCTCTGGTTATTTTTCTAGAGATGAAAAGCCATTTAAATTAGGCAGACAGAAAGCACCCTTGATGCTACATCTCAATACAGCTATTTTAACACAGCACCGCCCCCAAATAGGGATCCTTTCTTCACATAAACCCTGTCTGTGGAAAGGATTCACAGCAGAACCTGAAAAGCTTATATGTATTTCACTTTTAACACAGGAATTCTGGCTTGTGGATATCATTTGTCTAGAGCTGGTGTCTCACACCAACACATATAGTGTGTATCTAGTCCCCCCCGCAGACAGGGGGAAGTTACAAATACGGAAAATGTACATTTGGTATTTTGTTTTCATACGTTAAAACGGAATTGGTGAAAATTGAGGTAATGAAAACAAACAGCTGTCTGTGACGAGCTTTTGAAAATTTTCTCCTTAGTACTTTTATCATCCATCTCTGAAGCACTAGGAGGTAAATTTTGCTTCTCCCTTGCACTTTTCCAGCTCTCCCCTCTCACCCTTACTCCCCTCTTTCTCCTCCCTGGTTCCTGTAATGGGAATAAAACAACGTAGACAGCTGAACTTGTGCAGCCTTCTCTGCAGAACATTGCAATCCATGCAGAAAACCATCTTCTCCCAAAGAGGGATGTTTAGATACAGCACCGTAAGTCCACTGGATATAGCTGTACAGAGCCACGAACAATCATTCTTCCACTCACATTCACCAGGTATTTCTGCTGCATTAAGACTGAGCAATGTGAGCAATTACACAGCAATTTCCCTGCAAGTGGAAAGTTTTCCTTCTCTCCACAGCTGCACGTGTGCCACAGAACTCCTTGCCTAAACCCGTTTAACTCAGATTATGAGTTGGGCCCTTTGCTTTAGACCAAACTTACATCTGTTGGGTCGTATTTTGAAAATCTCAAATGATTCCAGAATATAATCCCAGTCTCAAAAGTAATTTAGGCTCTTAGGACTAGTTCAATTGATTTTTAATAAGAATTACATTCAGAGCTTACATTATTTAGAAAGACGGGGCTTCAATGAGTAACTCACTTTGGTACTTTTGCAAATTTTATCTAGGCAGATTCAACTCTTAAATATATATTTAAATACTGCATATCTGACATAACTTTCCTTCTAGCCATATTCAAGCCATAAAAAGAGAATCAGATAAACGGCTTTGATCCAAGTTATTGCTTTAGTCATTAGGCTCTTCTATAGCTTTCTGCCAGCTTCTGGAAATGAAGTTCTGGAGCCCAGGTTTCCTATGCAGCAATAAATTTAAATATCATAAGCCGTCCCCTCAGATAGCTTCTCCTGTGCTGGAGGTAGTGCCTCTGATGTAACCATTTCTAGTGTAGCTCTTTGAACACAGGACTCAACTTTCAAGTCCAAGATGACCTGTTTTTCAAGTCTGCGATTCAAAATGTTGCTGTATTTCTAATTAGTTTTCATCTAAGCATACAGATCCAAGTTCTGTTCTCAGTGACACTGGTGCACATCCAGAGGAAATTAATCAGTCATTTATTCCAGATTTCCAGTAGAATCCTGGCAGCAAATGTTGGCCCGTACTTAGTTAATGACCTGGAAACTATTTTTCAAGACATAATTTTGTGGTCAATTTTGTACCTCCCTCTAGTGGCAGCAGATATCAAACAAATGAAGCACAAAGGAGACCTTGTCACGGATCACACACTGATGTATTGTGCCTATTTCTTTTATGGAAATCTGTTACTCAGAATCAAGGTTGGCTGTAAATCCCACTGTAACTTTTTGGTAATGTAATAAGAAAAGAATCAGTGATTGCATATAACCAAAATCCCCATTTGCTTCCTTTACCAGTATGTGGCATATTCATACAGGCACATGTAGTTTCTCTGTGCTTGCCTGGATCATAACTCTTCTAGTTGCTGTACTTTTGCACTGAGTTTTGCTTTCCTCTTCAGGGGAAGGCACAGAACAATTCACCCATTATCAGCTGATTTATGAGCGCAGGGCTTGCTGCTTGCTCCTCTGGTTTCAATTTCAAACTTGATGACAAACTTGCAAGCCTGAATCAGAGATTGAGGAATGTGGCAGGCTCCACACGCTAGCCTGACTTGCAGCTTTTTCAGCTTTGGCAGAATTGGAGTCTGCAGTTAGCTACATTATAATGAATACGTAAAAACAAATTCCTAACAAGAGAAGAAGCAGATGGCGCTGAGGGAGAGCAATTTACAAGTGATGAACAGACTCTTCCATATCTGACAAAGGAAAATTTGCCTAGCAGCAAGGCACTGAATCCTACCAATTCTGTCTTTGAGAGGTTCCTCCTTAATTAGGAACCCCAAGGAACATTCCCCTGTAATACATACCTCCTTCTCCTTGTTTCCCCCAATCTGTGCGTGAATCTATGTTACAGATAGACTTATCAGGCGTGATCAAGTCTCCGTGCATTGACTAATGCAGGAGTCTCCTAAAAGCCCATTTCCAGGTCAATTATGAAATATGGAAGGTCCTTTATCTCAGCCTTAGGGCTGTGGAAACTCCCAACTCTAAGCTTTGATAGAAACCACCATGATGGCTAGGTGCAGGTTTTGATTATTACACTGAGAAGAACATATTAATGAAAACAGATGACATACTTCCAGTAATAGTGAAATTTGATGTTCAACAGTATGTGGGATGTATTTTGATATCTTCAAAAACTGAAGTCTGTGAATCATAATACACTGGAATGTGTCCTGGGGTGTGCTTCTTAGGTGGGAGAAACTATCTGTCATTTAGCTGTCTGATCAAGAAAATTGTCCCTTTATTAAGAATTAAACCATTAAGTCAACTTCCTATGGCGACCATGTTTTATTGCCATAATTACCAAGGCAATTTTGTGCCACAGATAATGAAGTTGCTAAGCTAGGATCAGTAGCTCAAAGAATACTGGAAAAAGAGGAAAAGTACAAAAAATATCATGTAAGAGAGAGAAAAGGATTATGTTTTAAAGCTAAGGATTTTCTTTAATGCTGAGTAGACACAAACCTAGTTTTTTCAAAGTCAGTATTTCCACTACTGATTAGTGAATCTCAGTACCTATCTTAAGATAATGAAAAAGGGTGTATATTTTAGAAAGAAAGATCAAAATAAAGACAAATTAGAATGTGTCTCAGTGGTCAGCTAACTGCTGAGGTGTCAAAAAATTATTTGGCGTTTGAACATTTTATCTAAACTGAATTTACTCAGTATCTTCTAACACAGGCTTGAACTCATTATATTTTCTAACAAACTAATGTAGCTGTCATAGCTATCCCAACACTGTGTTCTGTATTAATGTTCCTTTTCTGTAGCATATGAACTCCACTTGTGAAAAAAGACCAAAAACCTTTGAATATATGTGGATATATCTGTACTTTTCCCTTCATTTGTTACCAATTCCAAATACATATGCTCTGAGATTCATGGCCCACATTTTTTTAAGCTGTTATTCTCTGCTTTTATTTGTTTTGGGTTTGTTTTTAATGAGGTGAACTTTGCACAGCTCAACTCTAGCTCCTATAAAATCTGAGTCTTAAATGGCCAGATTTTTGTATGGAAAAAAAAAAAAGGCCTACATACTAACCACACAGCTGTACTTGGAAACAGATGGTTTACCCCCTTTAAACTCAACTAATGAGGACAGGAATATGGAACAAACAGGTCAGGAAAACTTCTGTCTAGAATTTGAGTTTGGAATTATGGAAAGAGCAGAGAAAAGACTGGTGCTTCCATGGAAGGGGATGGCAACTGTATGGATGATGAAAATTTGCACTGCTACACTATCTTCAAGGCACTTCCACTTCACAGCCCTGTTCATCCCAATGTCAGTTCTATCCACTTAACTCACACAAGTGTCCCGGAGAGAGCAGGCCAGATCCTCAGTTTACATGACCTGCCCCGACTCTACTCAAATCAATCTGTTTACAGAAGTCCAGGATTTGGCTCTGGGTCTCCCTTGCATTTAGCAGGTGTGAAAGGACTCTAATTCACTCTTTCAAGACTTCTGTAAAACATAATGTAGACCAATTATTTAGGATCAGATGCTGTGAAAACTGTAACTTCTGATAGAAATATAACTAACCATGAAATTTTTTTAAACTCATTTGTCCCATCAGTGTGTTCTTAAAAATTAAACTGCTGCTAGTTTGGAAATAGATAAGGTTTTTAGGACCATTGTTTCTCTGCCCAATCTTGCTCCCATCAAAGTCACTGGGAGCACTGCCATAATTCCAGAGAGAGGACGAATAAGACCTTTGTAATCATGATTTGGTGTTCCCACTGGAAAAGCACATTAGTAATGGTTTTCTGTAGAAAAGATGCATCAGGTTTTTCCACTGGTTCCTAGCTTAAGCTTCTTTAAAATAATTGTTCTTGGTTAGTCTTTATATGCTCTTCATCAGTATGCTCCCTTGCAGCATGGAGCGGGTCCCTTGTACCAAGGCACAGCAGCAAAAAGGAATCTTCTGCTGTATAAGGCTTTGTGAGACACAGTCATTACATGCAGAGGAAACTGGGTTTAGTGGGGCCCTAGTCCCCCTGGGGACTACCATAATATAAATTATTAATAATAAAAATAAACATTGGCTAGCTTGAACTTCTCTTCATTCCCTCAGAGCTTATTTTTGTGACAGAATTAGCTAAATAAAGGCCACTTGAAAGAATGCTTAATTGCAAACTATCCAAACAAAACAAAATGGGACTAATTGGTTCTTAAATATTAAACATTCAAAAGAAGATGGCTTTGGAAACAGCTGAAAGACTAATATATATTAGGATACACATGGTGAAGCGAGCAGTTAAGCAAAATGCAGTCTAAACCGGACTACATTTACTTTTGAACCAGATATTCAAGTTTTGTCAGTCTGGTTTTGGGTAGAAGACAGCTTTGGCTTATTTCAAGCACAAACAGAATTACAGCAATAGTCTTTTGAAAATTATAAAAGCCAAAAAGTCAAACTTGTGTACTGACTTCTGGACATAGTTTGCCCAGGAAAGACTACAAAATCTACAATTATCATTACTCCATGGATTGCCCCTTAAACCTATTTCGGCCTGAAGGAGATGATAGCTTAGCAAAGACTACTGTTATTTTCCTGAAAGTTGGATAGGGAGAGCTGACATAAACAGTTCTGACAACACATCTCTAAAGGAGAGTGGTAATGCCTTCCCTCAGAATAACTGAGGCCTTTATAAACTTCCCTTCTTCAGCCCTGTGTTTTTGTTACTGCTATTTAATTCAAATATTTCACAGTCAGCAAATGGAAAGAATCTGTTTAGGCATGTAAAACCTCCCTTTTCATATTCACTAAAGGTTAAAATATTTGCCACACTTATTTCTTAAATCAGAAGTATTTGTAGCAAGAATAGAAAATGATACCTCTGATGTGACTGAAATTTGTAAACAAGAAAAAAATTTCTATATTAGAAAGGAGGAAGAAGTAGATCAGTTATAACCAAAATCATACAATAAAAATAATTTTAAAAATTAATTAGTGGTAGAAGAATTTGGAGGACCACTGTGTGCTGTGACATGAAATCAGACTAGTGGTAAACCATTGAAAGTGCACTGCCTAATCAGCCACATGTTTACTTTCCTGCTTATCAATAACGGACATTAACAAGACTTCTGCCAGAGATAACAAATTCCTGGAAATGTCAGGCTCTTCTACATCAACCAACCCAAGCACAAGAGAGCTACTCACTGAAAAAAAAGAGGCAGACATAACTGGAAGTGCTAAGCAAAACTTGCTCAGCAGGATCAGTTGAGAACAAACCACTTCAACATTTAGGCCAAAAGCTAATCTAATTTTAAGGTCCCTTGAAATGTTCTGAATATCATCAACAAAGACAGCAAGAGCCACTCATGAAAATGCATTTCAGTTTTGTGCACCAAAAAAATCTATCGGCTCTGTCTCAAACTTCTTCAAAGACTGTGAACCCAAGTGTTTTCTCCCTGAGGACTCAAAGCTTTTACTGCAACTAGCAGTCACATCTGCTTAGTATTTCACATTTTTCAGCATCACAATGAGTTTTTCTTAGACATTGGACTGGTTTCCTCAGCATCTATGTGTACGTACAACAACAAAACTCCGACAGAAGAGATAACCAAGGCCGCCTGCCAGTTTGTTTCTACCTCTCTCCCCAACAGACATATAGACAACCCTGGCAAAAGGAGCATTCTTATATGAGTATTTTGCCAGCATAACTAAATCTTTATGGGTTTCATTTTTTAACATTCCTCTTGGCACTCACAACTGCGCCAGAAACTTTGTAATGTAGATCTGTATAGCTACATGAGAAAGCTTTGTTGTTTTAATACATCTACTATAGTTTTGAAAGAAATTAGTAGTCTGTGGATAATATAAAAAAGTCCTTCAATGTGACCATCTTCTGTGTATGGATACTACCAGCACCTCACTGCTATCAGAATGTTGATATTATTTACTATAAAAATTTTCCTATAATGAACAGAGCTGCTTGGCAAGCCTGTGCTTTCTATCAATCAGCATAAACAATCCCTCAGTCCTAAAACAATTAGTACCAACACATGACAAGTTTACTGTGCACTATAACTACTCCTGTACTTGCATCTTTTGCTGATTCAGCCATATTGGTAAAAGAAACTATTTTTCACAGCCTTTACCCAATTTAGCTGAGGGCAGGACTCTGGAACATAGACAGGGACTTAAGAACTGTAGAGAGAGGCTTATTACTTGTGTCTCTTTAGATACTACAAGGACCTTGCTAGTACAGACGTACTGCTATAAAGGATCAGGGGGAAGAATAAATTGCATTAGCATACAACACTGTCAGAAGTTTTTAATGTCATATGTCTACATCATTTAAAAAAAACCTCAACTGAGGCAAAATCATAGCAGTTCTACATTTAAGCACAGAACAAAGGTTAGTATGGCTACATGGCCAGTGTAGAACAACTACAGTTCTCAGTTTATAAAAAAATCTGTGGGTAAGTCCTTCATGCCTCATAAAATAAAGTGCTTTTTTTGTGATGTAAATTGACTTGGTCTATGTTACCCACACTCTATTACTTACCTATGAGCCAATTGTAATGCAGACCACTCTCCTGGAATAGGATCTTACCACTTGACAAAACTGGGTCCCCAGTAAAAAAGTTCTCTTACTTCCCTTTCAACAGGGAAGGAGTGAATTGTACTGCTAACACACACCCTGACTCATGACTGTGACGAAGAAGGTCTTACCCAAGACCAACGAGCAAAAGCCTCAAGGTATCAATCAGTTCACTGAACATACTGATCCCCAGGTCATCAGCTCCTATTGTCCCAACAGAACAAGGACAAACAACAGTCACCATTGGAATGTGGTACGTAGGGAAACAACTGACAGGTTTGCATTAAGTTATAGTTAGAGCTGCAGAGACAACTAACACAAAAATGGATGGCCAAATGCATTGTCTGTATTCACATAACTGTTGCTTGATTGATAATTTAAAGAGTCCTGGTAATGGATGAGCTCACCAGCAAAGAAGTTTAAATTTCAGGACAACACATGCGCAAACAGCTAAATATCACAGTGTTGTGATGACTCCAGTGATATCAAAAGCACTATGTGCATTCTGATCTGCTTTTTTGGCATCAGGCAGGCATGATTTGTGAAAGATACAATCACCACGCATCTTGCCAGATGAGCTTGAGATGATGGCAACAGTGTCCAGAATGCTGAAGGTGCTATGAGCACAGCAGTGATAACGCCTTCCCATTAACGAGGAGCCATGCCTGGCTGGAGAGGCTGGAGATAGAACAGCATGTCCCTGTGATGTTCTCTGTCCCCTGGCAGTTTTCCCACATTTGCAATGTGACCCTCCAACCATCAGTGCACGGATCATTGATCTCATGGACTCGCATTTGTGATCCTCTGCAGAATCATCATTGAGAACGTACGGCCCAGAGAACTTACTGGCAGAAAACCACTCTTGGGTGATCTTCAAAATTCAGAAATGGCCATTCAGATGCAAAATATACATGTTGACAAGTGATTCCAACAATACACTAATTCAGATCCAGAATTAAATCCAGATCCTGACACAGTTATAGCAGCAATAGCAGACAGTGCATTCCATGTTATAATAGAAAAATGGTGTTTTCCTCCATACGACTTGGCTTACTCATGAGAGATATTTTACAATAAGCTACAGTTTTACTGTATTGTAAAGATAATCTGACAATTACAGGTCAAAGTATACTTGCTTATTGCTTTAAATGAAACTAAAAGCAATCATTCATACACATGCAGGGGAAGGATTGATCATGTATTACCACAGCTCTGGAGAAAACAAGCTAAGCTGGGCAGACGCAGAAATGACGTCTGGGCTGGAGATCTTACCAGAAGATGCAGTATATGTTCTCAGCCAAAGCCTTCTCCTGCAGAGCACATACTCCTTAGACTTGTGGTTTTGTTCTTGAAGAACACAAGCTCAAGCAATTTTGAGATACTATGCACTGCTACTTACTTGTTTTGCACTTCTGATGTTTGTTTGCAGGCAGCTGGGATGCCTGCACTGATTTTCTAAGGTTATTTAAATTCTTCTTTATTTGTTAACAAATTATGTTGGTTGCACAACACATCGGCATCTGAACACTTCAGAGAAAGGGAGGGGCACAACTCAGCCTCAGTGGAATTAGGAACAAGATCCAATGACTTCAGCAGAGTTACACAAAGGATAGCTCTATTGTTTCAGTGGGAGTTGTGGTTAATTAAAGTAGTATTTCCCGTCAGCTTTCCACATGCAGGACTCTCTTCAAAGGTGGCATTACCTTCAAGATCACTGTGTGGGCTTCCATTCCAGACAATGAATAACTAAAGACTAGTAGTAGGTTTTCATAAAGCCTGGGCCTATACTATTGTACTAAAAGCATGAAAAAAGCCATACAGTAATGTGCAGTTATATATATATCTGTACCACAAACAGTCAGTGATGCTGAAGCTGTGATGTTACCAATGGAATTAAACTGATGCATTTTTAGACATGATCCATCCATTTTAACTTTTGTTTTATCGTCCATTGTAAAAAACAAGTAACTAACTTGCTACAAATCAGTTCTCTTCAAAACCTTAGAAAAGCTTGTGAACTTTCTGTATAGATCACATTTTCACACCCAGTTACCCAATATTACCCAGTACACTCTATTGTAATAAAGGCTCAAGCAGCTGCACATGCATTTGGAATACTTCTGTCTGTCAAATCTTTTTGAAAACCCTGGGCCCACTACTTTAACCTTACAGATCTCATCAAACAAAATCGTTCCTTATAATCCAGAGAAACCTTCTAAACTCTTTCAGTGCATAGATAAACCGAAGGTTGTTTACATTGTATTTTGTCTGCAGTAGCAGAAAGATAAACCTATTCATGCTAACACTAAAGCAGTAAACACGAAGATTTTGAAGTACACTGAGGTATTTGAATTGCCTCCCTGTTTGTTTATCTGTTGAGTCCCAGGACTGGAGAATGATTTCTTTCTTCCTCAAGTCTGTGGCAATTTAAATAATAAAACAGAGGTTATGTAAGTGCAGAGAATTATGGAAAAAATGTAAGTGGAAAGTACATATTTTTAAAATGCACTTGAATAACTCAAAGGCAGCTGAACTCACATTATTCAGACTTTCCAGTCTTATTCAATACTGGATTGAAACCAAGCACAAGAAATTTCAGGCCCAAAGGACATTTTTAAGAAAATTATAAGTACCTATACTTCTAGTTTACAGTATCTGTCTGGGAAAGCTCTACTGCCTGAAGAAAGACTAACCCATCTTCTCATGGGATCAAACAAAAGGCATGTGAACTAATTAAGGGGACGTTTGGATCAGCTTGTAAACGTAAGGACTGATTCAGCCCCAAAGAGCATCCAAACCAGAAACCTGGATGCAAATATCTGTGGGCTTCCAGTGAAATATGGATGCAGATTTGGATCCAAATTTTACACTGAAAGTTTATTTCTAACCTGTGCAGACACAAGCTCTAGGCCCAGCTCTACATTCCTTCCACACCCAGAATTGGAGTTCTGCCTGAATAAGGAATGCAAGAGAGAAATTAATTTCTTATCTTTACGACAGATCTTGTTTGGTGATGTACTTGCCTGTGGACCTGCCAAAACTCAACTGTGTGACATGGCATGCAATGTAATTCCAAAACTGATAAAATTCAAAATATTCTCTTGTAGGACACTTAAAATAAGGTCAAACTATTTTCATAAGAATAAGCCACTGATCTTAAATCTAGTATACCTGGGTATATTCCGATACTTCTGTTAGAAACAGTTTTTATCAATGAAAATCTTTAGATCCCAGATTTCAATTAAAAGTTAGTAACGAAAGGAATAAATTCTATATTTCCAAACTGAGGGGCATTTAAAATTATGGCTATATGAAAAAAAAATATTTAAAAAAAAAAAATTTCACTGAGGGAAAATACCACATAAACAAACAATAAAAGAAGGCTTCTCAGACAAACATTGTACGGCCATTATCCCCCAGAATGACAGGGGAGCATTATGCCTACAGATGCACATGGTAACATTTTTCCATCACTCCAAAGAGACACGAACTTCACCCTGGCTTTTGATAAGATACATGCAATTACATTTTCTTCAGCAACCCAGCCAGCACTACTTCAAAATTTGCAGGGAGAAAGACCTTCCAAATGCATGAATGACAAAGATCTGTGGAAACAAGTTCTCTTTATGTGGCGATCTCAGCCTTTTTTAAATTTTCCCAGATTTTTCAGTCACGTTTATACAAGAAATGCTCACCAACGTTAGTTACAGATGGTGTATTTTATATGTCTATGATAAAATAGAAATCCTAATTCAGATATAATTCCATCAGCGTTTTTTTAGTTTAAATGAATTTGATCAAAAAACAGCAAAAATTCCACAAGAAAAACCTCATTTTTCAAATGTTAGGTGTATCCACATGTGGAGAGTTTATGACACAATTAATAGATGTGCCAATCTGTTGAGCTGCAGTTGTGGTCTTCCTGGATGCTTTTCTCATTATTCTACCCCAAACACAATGCAAAACTATAGAAGAAAGATGCCCTTCTGTGGTCAAAATAGTGAAAAGGGTAATTCATATTCCATTTTATTCAGACAAATATTTTCATAATAGTTGAGAGAAGGATATGCTGAATTGAATATTCTGTGGTAAATATTCTGAGAAAAAGAAATGCAAACTAAAATCAAGGGCTTTGGCTCTTTAAGGCTTCCAAGGCAAGATTAAATCAAAATATTTCCTATATACATTCCCTCTTTTCATCAGCATGTCAAAGAATGTGCTATTAATTCTCAGCATCAAAATCTGGGATAATTTTATATAGTCAAATGTTTCCTTACTTTCACAAAAACAACTGTTACTGGAAATATTTTCCAAAGCATGTTGCAAGTGGAGCTAAGTAAATCAGCTAGCACACTGCACACTTTTCAAGGAAAAAGTTTCTAAAAATGAGTCAGGATTTAATAAGAAATGTCTCCGAGGTACGTAACTTGTGCCCATAATAGAATATTTTCCAATTTTCAACCCTGTGCAGAGAATTTTAAAACGCTAACAGATGTATGAAACAAAAAAGCAAATTTCTCCCTTATTCTCTCCTGTGAGCACGTATAACACATCGAAAACCAATGAGAGGCTCTAAAACATGAATACTGCTTTTACATTTTCCACTAGAAAGACAATTTGCTTGCAATTCCTTCTCCCTTTAAATTGTTTCTGTGGCAACACATCTGGTGCTATAATTCTGGGCCAGAACATTAACTATCCTGAAAGAAGAAAGTTATGTTGTTGTTCTGGTCTGCAAGTATGTGAAGCAGAGAGAGATCTGCAAACACATGTAATCAGATAACCCTTTTCGCCTTTATGGGCGCAGAGAGTATTACCTACTGATACTCATGCATAGCTGAAAATTACAAGTTTAAAAATGTTTCTACGATGCTTAGAGAAAACTCTTGCAGTGAGCACACGCTCTAGGAGCCAGCTTTTTTTAAACAAAATGACGAGTGCTTTGTTACCACTGGTCCTACCATATGAAATCAGTGGAAAGTATTCTGTTAAGAGCAACAAGGTTCATTCCCTAATCATAACTCTTCCTACATAATGCAGAAAGATTGACATTGATTTCTTATCATCTCCCTGGTACTACACAAACATTTCATCACGTTGCAGATGAAATACATCAGGAGCACACAAGGCCAAAATGTCTGAAGTGTCTGTTAAATTCAGATGCCCTGTCTATTAGTTGCCCACACCAAAATGTGCAGCCCGTGGCTCTCTGGGCCCTTGAGGACCAATAGATTTTACTGGACTTACTTGAAATTATAAGAACCTATTGACACTTAATGTAAGTCTTGGACATCCCCACTTGAGCATGGCAGCATTCTCAGAATTTGTACTCTGAACAATTTAGTTGTAGAGAAAGGAAAGACAAACAAGAATAAAAGCTCACAGCCCCAATTCAGGTTGCTAAGTTAACAAGTGAAGAGTTTTTTTAATCACTAATAATCCTGACAAGGCAGTCTGAAACCTTCAAGTCACACTATATGACTATAATACAAAGCAAGTTATTACGAATATTTTACAGTGCAACTGAGATTGACACCTCAAGATACAAACACAGCCTTGGATCTTAATTCGTGATACAAGGGCCAGAGCAATTTGCAAGGGCTACTGCGTTCATTTAACTCAGCCTGGAGTAGCAAGAGTTAACAAAATAATGAAAGTGGATTTTTGCTACTCCATCAAGCAGATCAGGAATTAATTCATGGAAAGAACATATCTGATGAATAACAAAATATCACTGACACAGTTACTTTTCCAATAATAATTGCACTTTAAGTTCCCCATAAAATAAATTTTATTATTTAATTTGAAACAGCTAAATTCAAATCTAGATCAGTTACATACAAATCAGTTTGCTAACTACACTTAGAAATACAGTATTTTCTGTATTAGTGACAAAGAAGACAAGATCATCTTCGTGTTCTGATCCTCTAAATTACTAATGATTAAATGCATTGATTGGCTGAGAACCAAGTTTTTTCCCTAAAAAGTTGAATTGAATAAAAATTATGGCTTTCAGACATTCTCTCTTTGAAGACATACTGGTTTAAAGCAATCTGTGCTCAGGGAGAATAAACTGGCAACAGAAATGGAAAAATTTTTAAAAGTGGATAAAAAACATTATTTCAGAAATGTGTATGCCCCTCTTGTACTGCTGGAGGTGCCACCTTACAATCAGAATTAAACCCAGGACCCTGAGCACCTCTAGTCATTAAAGGCCAGCTGATGTCCTTTGCAAGACTTGCTGTCTGTATAACAGACAATAATAACTTTATTAATTATAATAACACCTTCCAAATCCAGTTTTGGCCAATAACAGTCTGGATAATTCAAGTCTGTCTGTTCCATTTTTCTCAGCCTTTTGGCTAAGACCAAGCGTGTATATTTAACTAATATTAAACCTATTTTACATTAATTTTATTATTATACATTATAATTATTATTTTACTATTTTACATTAATTATCTCCTTCACTTCTAATCTAGCCTTTCTATTTATTCCATTCAAATGGCATAATTAACCAACCTTCTGAGACAGTTCTCACTCCCTTGCTTTATCTTGTATAACTTTCTACACACAGAACCTCAGTTTTGTCCTGGCGTGCTGTAACTCCACATTATCACTCCTCAAACCCCTGAGAAACACACATTAAAATCATAACTTTCCCCTCCCCGTAGGCTGAGTCTGGCTTCCCTTTCCAGCCATAATGGCTCTATTCCACTTCTTAGGTTCTTTATGAGGATATTGCAAAGGAATATTTGTAAGGGAATTAGCTGTAGAAGGGAATAAAGTGATATTGGTGGATCTACTATTACAGGGTCCCAGCTCCCTGCCTGGATTGCTCCTAAGAATGAACATTGTAGAGCAACTGTACGGCTGCTCTTTGTCTTGACAGAAGGAAAACATCACATCTTTATACTACCCCTTAGGGAATACCATTACATAACTCACTGTTTGGCCTATATTTCTCCATTCTTGGCTCCATGCTGTTAACAGAAATACCACTGCTTCTCTGCAGTTACTGACCGACTCGAGAACTGAGCACTAGATAGGGACAGAGGAGCTGTCACCTCGGAGAAGCCCTTTAATTCCTCTAACAGTATCCAGACTCTAATCAGAGGAAAATTTTACCAACCCAGTTGTTCACTACTGTATCGCATGTGTTGGATCTCATACAAGTTTCTCTTTAGTCCTGGGGCATAAAGTGGGCTTGGCCTGACATTCTATAACAGCTCCGTCCCATTTTGGCAGGTTTTGTGCAGCTTTTCCTGCACTACTACATGTGGTGCTTATGTCATCCACTCTGCAGAATTCAGAGCAGCAGAATGTAAGTGATCAACTGCACAAGAACTTTATACAACAGAGACGTTTCTGATATGCATGTTCCTTTAGACACCACATCTTTCTCAGATGTATCTCTCTCTTAAACATTCAACATGAACTGTTTCCTCAGACACATTTTGCATTGTTTACTACCCTTACAAATGATCTTCCTCTGTTTTGTTGGGGTTTTTTTTGTTTTTGTTTGTTTTTTAATTATGTTTTTCCAAAAAGAATATGTAATGCCCCTCATTAATAGGTGTAGCTCCCATTTTACAGCTGTGAAAACACAGGTAGAGACGGATTAAGTCTTGATCCTAACAAAGGAAATGACTGAATCAGGAGTTTTGAGTACTGTAGTCTGACTCTGGTTCAATACTCAAGAAATGGCTCAAGAAATATGTAATCTTATTTTTCAAATTCCCTCAAGTTTCTTTGGTTGATGAACAACTCAATTTCCATATGGCCCAACTTATTTAAAACACTTTTTAAAAGGGGAAATTAAACTCTGTCTGAAGCAAAATGTAACTGGGCTGTGACCCAAAACCTCAATTCATATTTATGAGGCAAATAAAAAGTCATCTTTGCACAGACAAAAAGAGTTAACTAAAATATAACCAGCCTATCCAATGACACCTCCACAACGCAAACCCTACAGGATGGCATCAACATTGTCCTGCTCCTCTGACTTTTCCACCTGCTCCAGCCCAGGCATTCACCTCCTCCCAGGGGTTTCCCGGGTGTTTGCTGGGGTGAATGTGCTTACCCCTGGATAAAAAGCTATCGCACCTCTTTGCGGCGGTGCAGCCCCTGTAGGAACAGCAGCATCCCTCGAAGCTTGCCTTCTCACAGATGCCTGCAGACTGCTGAGGAGCCTGCCCCCCCTGTAGGTGACACGCACCCCCCATAGGTGACACGCACCCCCTCCCGGGGCGCTGCAGCTCTCACCTACCGATGCGGTGCCGTTGCCTCCCCGTTGCCCCCCGCGTCTCGGATCCCCTCTCTCTGCCGGCTGCCCGAAGCGCCGTTACCGACGCGTCCCTGCCCGGTACCTCCCGCCGCCGGGCAGGGCGGGGGGCTCGGCGGGACGCCTCCTCTCCCCGTCCGGAGCCGGCACCCTGCCTTCCACCCCCCCGGGACCGTTCCCCGACGGGATCGGCTCCGCTCTCCTCCGCGGCCAGGTGTTTCCTACCTGCCCTCTGGGCGGCGGGGCGCGGAGAACGGCTCCGCACCTCTCCCCGCGGCTGCCGGCGGCGCGGAAAGGCCGGGCCCGCCGGGAGGGCCCCGATAGCCGCCGCTTATCGCCGCTGCCCGTCACCCAGCCGGGCTGCCTTTCCAGGAAGCCGCGGCTCCGGAGCGCTTGTTTGCTGCTGGATGCCGACGGCCCCGTCCCGTTCGCCGCCTGCCTCCCTCCCTCCCTCCCTCCCTCCGACCCCCCTCATCCTGGCAGGGGGGCTGGGAAAGTGCAGCGCGGCTCCAGCACATGCCGAGCCTGCGGTCACGGCCCGGACCCTCTGCTATTAATCAGGGAGCATCCCAAGCGCCCCCTTGCTTGCTCCAGCTGTGTTACTCCACCGCGCCGCAGGGCAACGACAAACCGGCTACACACACAGGCGGGGACACCCGCC
>NW_015090855.1:2263973-2274065 GCF_001431845.1 Calidris pugnax
AACTCTTACCCCTTCACTTCTTCCCATGCATTTTCTCCTGTGCCCTGAATTCCTCCCTTCCATCTTCCCCATCCATCGCTCGCTCCTCCTCTCCCCTTACCCCACACTCTCTTCGCTATCCTTTTTCGGATTCCCTCCTCTCAACCCTCCGTCTTTCCCTAATCATCCTCTTTCTTTTCTCTTATTGCCTCCTCCCTTTTTCCAGCCTACCCTCCCATAGGTTTTCTATTACTAAAGACGTGTAATTCGCTGTGCCTCTCTGATCCTTTGTTAAGCAAAGTCACTCCAAGCCCTTTCTGCTGCACCCACTTACTGACCTCCTTGTCCCTTCTCCAGGCAGGTCCAGCTCTTCGGGAAGGAGCTCCCTTCTTTCAGCTAGCTTTCCAGACACCTTCCAGACAATCCTGGCAAAAAAAGATGTGGAATTGTGATGTAGAAAGCAGGCTGAAATCCTCCCCAGTTCCTTGCCTCACCATATGAACCCACACAATCACACCTCTTGTCTTATGAACAATGCCTTGCCAGGCCTTTTGTAAACACCACCACAGAGGAGTTCCTGCCAGGGGCAGAGCACCCTGGGTTATGGTATGGCTCATCCCTCTCCCATTTCCCCCTATGGCTCTGAGCACCCTTTCCCATGGGGTTAGCACGCTGATTGACTGACAGCACAGGAAGCTGACACTCCCAGGGAAGAAAATGAGCTGACTCTATGGAATTTGGACATGCTTTTATGATAACTTCATTACTCAGAGTGTTTGCTCCCCCTTGACCATATTCAGCAAGATCTAGGACACAGACCAGACTCTTCCACCCTGTTTCAGGGGGGAAAAAAACCCCACAAACTAAAGTTCTCAACACATCAGATGGCCAGAGATCCCATACAAGAACCTCTTAGGGCAGAGTTGCTATTTTCTTTTGCAGTACTTGATGAAGTTGATTAGGATTTGTATTTTTCTGTGTGCATGCCTAAAGACAAGTCTCGAAAGAGGCGAGGGACGATCTCTTGCACAGCTCAATATGTTTTTGAGAAGATGCATGAGGGAATTGACACACATGAAAGTGAGAGCAATAAGACACAAAAACAGATGGGCTGATGGAGTTGGCTGAGTGAACAACTCAAGCACTTTGGGTTTTATATATATCTTAGAAAGAACGGTGCTGAGATGTAAGTAAAAGTGGGTTTTGTGCCGGGTCTTGAAATTGATTGGGGTTTGGGGCACTGAAAAAGGCAACGGCGATAGGCCATGGGAAAGACAAGGATGGGAGCTGGGTACCCAGCACCACAAAGCAAGGAGATGCAAACACGTGGGCATGTGCAGGTAAGTACATGACATATTCTAACAATTGTAATTCTACTAACTGTTCTCTTAATTTTCCTAGTATTTTGGGGGGTTATGATCAATCACACTGACTGCTTGAAGAATCCCCCTTGGCAAATATGACTGCAGCAGTTTGAGATGCAGCCAGCTGCACGCCCTGCCTCTCTGCTCAGGTTTTCCAATCTTAAGGACAGTCACGGACGCTGGACGTGTGCTCCAGCCACAGACCCACCAGTGTGAACGGTGTCAGACCAACTCACACTCCGCAGGACTTGCCTAAAACGTGGACTGTGAACTGCAGTTTTTTAGTACAGACTCACATCTTCGTGGGGCTGGGTGGAGCACACAAAGGCTATTTTAAATCAGCTTAACTGGATTTGCAGGAGGACATTTGTCAGAACACCAAATCTCTGCAGGAGCCCTGTACAACCAGTTGACCAAAAAACCTTTACTGTTACTGTCATTTCCTCCTAAACAGGAGACTTATAATAAATTTCACAGACCAGACCCTCAGCTAATGCAAATAACCAAGGTTCCACCACTCCCGGTGCAGATGTCCTTATTTACTTCAGCTGAGGATTGACCTTACGTGTTTTTATTCCAGTTTATTTTTCATGATCTTCATTTGCTGTGTCTTCATCTGGTGTGTTTATGTGGCTGGTGCTTGGTTTTCATTATTTTTAACTGCATTTCAGATTATTTGCTCTATAGTTTTGTTCACATTCTCCTTTTCCACGAAATTCTAATAAAACACTTGGCTACAGATTTTCCAAATTGAATACTGATGTTTAGTGCAGCTAATTATGTAGCAGGGTTCAAAGCGAGTTCTATACTGTAACAATTTACATGTTCTTGAAAACAATGGACACAAACTTACAAATTATTGTTAGAAGCTAGTTTCACATTCTTCTGGAATTTCCTTTAAAAATACATATGTTTAGTATTCTCATGCATATGAAAAGCAGTAAATACTCCATTGCTGGCACCATTATAATATTTACAATGAAAAAAAAAAAACCCACACTGATGTCTGTCAGACCTAAAAGGACATTAAAAAAATGCTAGTACATTTCCTCCAAGGATCTCAAAGCACTTCACAAAAGCGCTTCACAAATTCAGCCGCTCAACATCTATCAAGCAGCTGCCAATGAGACACAAAGATCATTTTACAAAAAAGCACTCAGGATGGTTGCAACAACATTATACATTTAGTTTTTCAGCCTCACCAGTGTTCTAGCATAATCAGATTAACTACAATTTCAACATTGTAAAATGAATTAAGTCATTTTCGGTTGTTGTCTAAACCGACTGAACTACAGACAGCAAACTGTGAGCAGACCAGGCTGCTCAGGAAGAACCAGACTAAACTGACTTTCAGAAAGCTGCTATAAACCATAACTCTGTTTATAATACTAATAGCTCATAACTCAGTAGTTAGGCCTATTAATATGATCCTTTACACCAGGCTGACTTGGAGAAAACAATCTCTTTTTTTTGCTACTCTTAATGCAAGCAATATGTATGCAAACGTTTGCTTGTGGCTCCACCCGACCCTTTTTTATTTTGTATTCTTTTAATTTTAGAATGCTACTTAAATGTTAATAAATGTGAAGTCATCTGCAGAGCAGCAGATTATCTGTCAGTCTATCAAGATATTGGCTGGGCACTTTCATTACTGCAACACAACAGACTTCAGGCCATGTTATAACAAACCAGCCCTACAGAAAGAGCGTTCACACAGAGTTTCTGAGGGTGTGTTACAGTAAGATTAAAGTGTAATTATACACGTCCAGAATTCTAAGAGCATGATTATTTTTGCTTCTTTGTGCATCTACCTGCACTGGAGCTTATAGTTCATGGTGTTATAACTCAGGAGGAAAACTAAGAGATGAGCCAACAGAAGCAAAGAATACCTTCTAAAAGCTGAACACAACAGGGACAGTGGCTGAACTCACATGGATTCAGTATTTCCAAATCTGACATACATGGAAAAATCAAATTGCTTTTTTACTCCCCTTGGCTTGTACTTTTCTATTTTGACTTATTACCACTGCATTAGTTCTATTTGGTTAATAAACACTGACAGTTCCATTATGTTACTGTATAAACGTCTGCCTGTTTAAACTCTGGAGTTTCACAGCGGGTTTGACTTGTTTATGTGCACAGGCATAAAAATACTGAGGAGAAAAAGCCTGTGTCAATTTGAACTGTTTAAATACATTAATTGTTTTATACTTTCCTAAAATGTTGCTAACTTCATCCTACAATTGCAGCAATAAATCAATGAAATATTAAACGATTACAAGATCATTTTTATATACAAATACACATAAGGTTATGAGAGTAGCTATTGTAATAGAAGCGTTTCGTGCCGACAGGGCCAATATTATAATTTAGCTGTCATCATAATAATTACTCAAGTAATCTAGAGAGGGGTAGGAGCAGTGTGACACCCGGGACAGCTCCTCCACAGTGCCCTCTGCTGGGACCCTCCCGTGCCGGGGAGGGACAGCGGGGACAGCGGGGACAGCCAGTGCTCCCACGCGTGACCCCAAAGGGCAATCTCAGCTCTCGACTGGCTAATCCCCGCTGCGGGTGTGCAGTGCAGTCCCACCTGCACTGCGTCATAACCCTCACACGCCCTCCCACTACTGTTTTTTTTTAGCACACGTGAGCAACCTTGGATGACTCATGTATTATCCAATAGTAATTCCATCATAAGAAGTAATAATAAATTATTTTAGAAAGAGCTATCATTATTTTTACAATTGGAGGCAGGTATCATTTGCAAAATTAATTCATTTTCTCACAGTCAGACAAGTAACAGAATGGTAACAGGTCCTGCTGCTACTTCCCTTTCTTCAAACGTTCCTGTCACAGCAGTTTGACTCGGCCACGGGGCCAACTTGGAGTATACATGTTCTTTTCCAGCAGTTCTGAAAGAAGGCACAAAGAGAAGAGCCTGCAAGCTCAGGAAAAGGGAGTTAAATGTGTGATTTCTGAAAGAGTCCCTGCAAAAGTATGGGGCAGGAGGGACTTGCTCACAGGAGTGATACGGAAACTCCCTACTGAGTGATGCCAAAATAACAGACTGACAAGTGATGCAGAGCTCAAACATCACACCCTGGAGGACAAGGGGACGTAAAGACAACACAGACCAATCTAGCTGTGAAGCAAGGTACTGTGTAACAGGAGCTGGATGTTTATAAAAGATTAAACTGTCAGAATCCATAGTAGCTTGTTCACTGTAAAGATCAAATGTTATCCTTGTTTGATAGGAAATTTCCTTTAACAATGCACAAAGCCTAATAATTTGCTTTAGAACCATATTGTGTGTAGTCACAAATAGTTTTAAGATCTATCAACCACCATTCTGTATAAAAACGTTCCTTTGTAGTAAAAGGCACAAGTACTCATTATTCAGTAGATGGCACTTGAAGTATTACTTATTCTAGGTTACAGCCGCTAGCAGAGGGCATTGTTTTACTCACAAATAGTGATAACGTGCTTTCCAGACAAGCTTGAAAGCAAAGTCTTTATTCCAAAAGGTTTATTAGGTGAAGCTTTTTATCTAATTCTCTCAGAATAAGACAAAACTAAAATTCAAATTTGTACCAAGTGAAGTTTAAAAGAAATTTTGGAGTTATTGTTCCTTTGATCTGTCGTAATTTTTCCAAATTCTAGATCAGGAATACTCAGTGAGCACTGGAAAGATAAATAAGTAATGCTCACACATTACTTTATGGAAAGAAACACTGAAATGTTATCTATTGACCTATGCAGCTCTAGCACCAGCAGGGTTTCTTTTGAACACTTTATCCAGAAGAGTTAAATCATTAAACTCTACTCACGTGTGCAAGTGTGAGATGTCAGCTGTGATTAGTACTGCCGTGTTTAAATAAGAAAGAATTTCAAAGTAATCCAGAGTCATTGGACAGAAATGGATTACTAGATGAATGTTAGATGCCTGATGTGAGAGCAAGTTCAAAGCCAGAATTCGCATCCAGAATTAAATGCAAAAATTTCTGCAGAGGTATGAAAATCTTAAATAATTCACTGATTTCTCTCACCTAATAAATAATTCTGTAATGGTACATTGTGAGGATTTCCTCAGCAGCAGAGCCTGCCAGCACACCTATCTCAGGAGTTCTACCCAGAGCAGCTTTCACAGCGCTCCCACGCTTGTCACAGTCTCGATTCTGTGGCAGAAGTGACAGCTTTGCTGTCCCTGATTGCTAGAGTGTGCTGCCACCAGTCACTCCTTTCCACACCATTCTCCCTAGATTTGTGCAGATTCCTTGGTACGGTACCTATGTTTATATTTAATTTAAGGGAATATTTGGTGCAAGTAAGTTTAAATGTATTTCCAAACCTGGATCTAGATTTATAGGACATCAGAAACAAATGTTTATTTGACAGGCAGCATGATACAAAGACAATTTTTCCCATAAAGTGAGATAAAATAAAACACAAGTACGAATTGAAAGAAAACCCCATAATCCTAGGAAACTAAAAATATTTTATTGGAAAAGATCTCATATATGAACTTTTAAAATAATCAAGTCATTTCATCACCAACAGGTAAGTAAATATTGCATCAAAGCAACAACTAAAGGTGCCTGGAAGAGAAGCAGGGGAAAAAAGAAGGGTAATTGTTTTCCTGGCAGCCAAAGAAGAAACCAGAGGCAGAATCAGAAAACATAAATTCTTCCATCTTAACTCTCTCTGGTTGTTCCTCTCGTCCATCCTTGAAAGACATTGAGGTACTGGAGCCTGTCCAAAGAAGAAGGAAGCTGGTGAGAGCACAAGTCCCATAAGGAAGAGCTGAGGGAACTGGGGTTGTTTAATCTGCAGAAAAGGAGGCTGAAGGGAGACCTTATCACTGTCTACAACTGCCTGAAAGGAGGTTGTAGCGAGGTGGGGGTCGGTCTCTTCTCCCTACTAACAAGTGACAGGACGAGGAAATGGCCTCAAGTTGTTACTAATAAGTGACAGGATGAGGAAATGGCCTCAAGTTGTGCCAGGGGTGGTTTAGACTAGATATTAGGAAATATTTCTTCACTGAAAGGGTTGTTGAGCATTGGAAGAGGCCGCCCAGGGAAGTGATTGAGTCACCATCCCCGGAGGTATTTAAAAGCCAAGTAGATGTGGTGCTGAGGGACATGGTTTAGTGTGGACTTAGCAGTGCTAGGTTAACAGTTGGTCTTGATGATCTTAAATGTCTTTTCCAACCTAAGTGATTCTATGGCCTTTAACAGGTGAAGTAGCATTAGTTCTTCAGCTAACAATATAAGTATTTTGTAATACCTACTTACTGAGCAAAAAGATTTATTAAAGTGTACATCACTTTGGACTTATATGGCCCTAGCTTCTTTGCAGTAGATATTTAAAACCAAGTGTTGCAGTTCTTCAGTATTTTTTTTTAACACAGATATATTTCTTAAGCCTTTCCAGGCACCTGTACAAAATGAGTTGATACAATCTGGCCAGAAAAGGAGAAGCAGTCCCTACATGCAGAGCATTTTTGAACAACACTTGTACCTCCATAGCCACTTTACTATTGGTATGATTCTATTCTATTTCTGATTTCTGCACAAGAAAAGCAACAAACTTTTATATCACTACTTTGATGCTAAAAGTAATTGTATAGCTGTATAGTTAAAAAATAAATACATTCGTTACTAAATCAAATATTTGTACCTGCCCCAATAAAATAAAAAAAAGAAGAGAGAAAACCAAAAGAAAAATCTTCAAAGCAAAATTAAAATCCACAAAATCCCACAATTGAAGTTCAGTTTATATTACACAGGTGTTATTTAAACATTACTGTTATTAATAAATTAGCTAAACTGCCATGTAATGGGGTTTACTTGATGAGCTTTGCTCTTGTGCTTGTATAGTGCTGTTGGTATGGATTGTATTTCATGGAGACAAAATGTAACAAGCCACCCTTTCTCAAATTAATTCCATCTAATGCAACATTTGTAAATTCACACATCCTGCTCCAGGATCAGGAGTATTAACCAAATGTTATGAAATGTATTTCCATGGCTTCATGGGCACCTATAAATGGTGCTCTACAATATTATTTGCATTTGTAAACACCAGATGTTTTTATGACAAAAATGGTTTGTCCACACAACTTACATTAAGGAAAGACAAAAGCAACTTGAGGTCACATATCCTGTTATCCAGGCATATGTACTGGTCTTGAAAACTTCCCTGTTTGTAGGGAAATATAACTGGTATGCAAGAGTAAAGTATCAACATTGCAAAAGGTATAAAAATGAAAGCCTGTAAGTACAGATTTTAATTTTTTTTTTTAAGAAAGCAGGAGAATCTGTGGTATGACCTTCGTAGTATCATCTTTTAAATAAAGCCTATCTTTTCCCCTTTTATTTTTCTCTTCCCATCAAAAAAAAACCCAACCTCTCATCAACTCCAATACAAGATCAGATTACAATCTACTGAATTTAACACTCACTCTTCTGAGCTAGCACTGGCAGCATAAATAAAGAATAGTTTACATTAAATATAAAAACAGTAGAAGCCCTGAATTACACCATAAAAGTTCATAATAAAAGGTGTGTCGTCAATAATAGCTAACAAAAAATGGCAGATATTTTCTATGCTTTATATTTGGAAGTATTCTTTCAACTTCCAGGAGGGCTGTATGGAATAGCGTTCCACTTAAAAAGCACAAAGTCTCAAGATGGGAAAGAAGCATTACGGTAAAATCTCACTATACTCCACGGTGGAGTTAGTGATCACATTTCTACACCAAAACAAACAAAAAAAAAAGGCCTCCCAAAAAATTTCCCCAACTGTCCAGAGATTAGGAAACCCAACCTGTCTTTCAACTTCACAGAAGCTGAAACTGAACTGAACGTGCCGTGAATAGCTTGATCAAGTCTGAATCACAGGTTTTAAAGAACTTGTGACTAAAATAGCTCCGTAAACTTGTGTTACAACTGGCACAAAAAGCCTGCCTCTCTCCCTACCTTTATCTGAAATCAAATTGTTTATCACATTCCTTCCTCATACATCAGCTCCTTGTGATGAAAGCAAGCCAGTGATTAATACTTTTTATTAGGTTGGTTCCAGTGACTTGAAATGAATTTGCCCTGACTCCTTAAGCATGCTTACCACACCCACTGCATGGCACTCCAGCCATGCTAGGAATGCACAATAGAAAAAAAAAATTAGCTTAGACGATACTTCATAAATGTACAGCAATAAAATTAGCTGCACGATGGTTTCAAGCACAAATTACCTTCAGGAGGTTCTTCCTCCCTCTCTCCAAAAGAAAAGAGGCAAACCAATAGCTTTAAAAATCTAGAGAAGGCATGTTCTCTTCTGTCACTTGCACTCTTTTCTGTGCTTTCCTATAGCTCATTAAGCAAAGTATACTGTGGCAGACAGAAATGGAAAGCAGTCCAAACTTTTTTTAATTTTGTAATTACAAAGTGACAAAATAAGAGGTTTCATCACAGCCTTTCTCACGTAGCTGTAATCTGTCTTCTATTACACCAGGATCACAGATTTTATCTAAATTTACAGACTGAATTCTCCGTGTATCCAAATGCAGTGTAAAACCAAAACATGCTAGATAAAGGATGGGAAGATTTGAATTAGCCTAGACAGTGTCTGACGGCAAACTATACTTAACAATTAACAATATCCTCTGTACTAATTACAACTTGTCTTGGCTTGAGTGATAGCTGCAATTTCTTTGCCTTTGGCATGACGGGAGCAAGATCAACTGCAATAAAAACAGCACCGACTTAAAAGTGATTCAGCACTGGATGTCTTATTTTTAATTACTGATTACCAACTGAGACTTGAGAACTGACTAGACACTCATACCTTGCCTTAACTGCAAGGAGTTGTTTGAACTCCTTTCACAGCCGTCTACAAAACGTCTCCATGAGGACACCTCACACCGAGTTCTCTATCAGGTTTATAGATTAGGGAGAGACCTATATTTCAAAGGTTTGTTGACACAACTGGATTCATCTGCATGCTTTCTTCTTGCCAATACAAGTAAAATTACATATGCGGAAAGTTTTTTCTTCAGATGGTGAGGTGTTTATGGTCTCTCCACTAAGGTTTGTCAGTCCCTCTCTGAGGGAAGCTAAGCAGAGATTTATATGAAAATAACTGATCGATCTCAGAATTAAACCAATAAACAGGGTTACCTAAGACAACCACTCTGACATGTTACCAGATCCTGCAGTATTATTCACAGTTAAAATGAAAAAACCTGCACAAACATCTTTACGTTCAGGATGGGTGCACAGGTGCATCCTGACAGTAAGATTTCAAACTTTCAACCGGATTTAGGCTTATTTTAAGCAATCTGTCATACATATTCTCACACCGGTGCGTTTATACTATTAAATTCGCAGGATCCCAAGGTGTCTGAGGTGTCCCGATGCTACCGGCCTTCAGGGCGACCTGGCCCTCGGGGCTCCTGGCCCCGGGGCTGCCGGACCCGCCTCCCCAGCGCTGTGAGAGGCGGCGGAGAGCGGGCTGGGGCTCCCGGGGGCGAGGGGGGCAGCCCAAGGCCAGGCCGGCCCCAGCGCAAGGGGGGAGAAAGGCGCTGAGGCGCCTGAGGAGAAGGCGGGGACCCGCGCTTCAACTCTGTGCGTACAAACCAGGCCCGGCTACTCCGGGGCAAAGGTTGCCGAGGCACATCCCACACCTGCTCCCGGGGAGAAAGGAGGAAAGAAAAAAATAAAAAAAAAAAAGACTTCCTTATCACACACCAGCC
>NW_015090855.1:2274215-2274485 GCF_001431845.1 Calidris pugnax
CCCTCCCCTCCGTCTGAGGGCGGTGGCGTCGCGGCGGCCGGAGCCGGCGGAGCGGCCGCGGTTGCCGGGGGCAGTTGGTTGAGGGCCGCGCCGCTTGCCCTCCCGTTCTGCCTCCCCTTCCCGCAGCGCGCTCGGGGGCACTCGGCGGAGAGAGAGAGAGAGAGAGAGAGATAACAGGGGAGAGAGAAGGCGAGACGCACCGACCCGCCGGCGGCATGAACCGGCCTCACCGCGGGGCTGCGGGCAGCCGGGGCCTGGGCACCATGGAGG
>NW_015090855.1:2274541-2376256 GCF_001431845.1 Calidris pugnax
GGGGCCGGGGACGGTGTCCATGAGGGGACGTGGGGCAGGGAGAGGCGCTGACTCACCTGCCGGGAGTGGCAGCGGGGGCGAAGGGCCGGTGTCCGTCGGTTCGCGGCCCCGGTGTGGCTTTGCGCGCCCCTCAGGTCACCGGGCTGCGGTGGTCCCCCGGCGGCGGCGGGGTGCGACTCCCTGCCCCACCTGGCTGTCCCTGCCCCGGGCAGCTCCTTCTGGTCGGCTGGGGCCATGGCAGTGGGGGTTAGGTGGTGGTGGTGGTGGCGCTGCCCGGGTGCGCTGCCTGCAGGGAGGGTAAAGTATTTTTTGGAGTGTTTTACAAAAGCAGGTTAGTGGAGTTGCCCTCTGAGTTTGTGCCTACGTACAGAGAAGTAGATGTTAGATGTTTGGGGAAAGTTGGGAACATCTAAGGTATCTCCTTGGAGATGATTCAAACTCTGAAACCTATTCCCCGTCTGAATTGGAAAAAGAGTACGTTTGTTTAACTTGGTTACTGTTTCTATACTTTTTTTTTTTGCTTGTTTCACTTAATGGCTATGTGTTTCTGTACTTTTTTTTGGTGGGGTAGAGTACAGATTGCATTACTTGGCAGAGGTAAGCCCTGGCTAACTTAAAGTAGACCTTGCCATCTTTTAGAGGTTATCTGAGGATTTTACGCTGGTAATTGTTTTATGAGCGTGTTCCTGTATGTTATGGCTTACACTAACAGTTTCTTGTTGCCAAAGCTTTGGACAATTCTCTAAATTCTTCCAGGGGTGTATCTGCATCTGGTCTTCCTGTTGTTAATTTTTTATGTACTGATTAGACAATTTCTCTGACAAAACTCTGATGTTCTGAAAGAAATTAGATTTTTGTTCTGGTTTATAGTGTTGGATGTGCAGTATTAGTTAAATAGAAGTGTGTAACCTGCGTTAAAAATCCCCTTTTCATTGTTGAGGCAAATTGCAAGCGCACCTATGTGGGAATGTGTTTTCTTCCATTGATAAAAAAAATATTTCTTTTTAAAGAAATATAGGGCTTTTAAAAAACTGGTCTACTATTTATATTCTGTTCCTTCCTTTCCTGCTGATCAATATTACAGCAGCAGTATAGGTGAAGCGGTTAGAACCTTTGTGGTTTTTTTAAAGATAACATAGGGCTGAAACTTCTAGAAAATGAGTGGTTGGCCTCTGTAGCTTGAATGATGATGATTTCTTTAAAGTGTTTACTTTCACGTGGACAAAACCAGAAAGCACAGGAATAGCTGGTAGCCATAATTTTAAATACTAGTCAAGCATAGTTGTTACTGTGGTTAGTTAAGCCTGTTTTTCATCTATGCTCTTGTAGATGGAAAACAATCAGTACAATGTGTTTATAAACAAGTACTTGTTCTCTCAGCCCAAAAATCTAGGCTTGCTGTTCCCTCATTGTGTGTTTTCCGTGGTTTAAAATACATCTAGGGATCCCCTGTTTGATGTGCTCTTTGGTGTTTGTACAGAGAAGCGTAGAAGTTCTAATGAGTAGGGACTGTCTCTTAAGTGCATGTTATGAAGCAGGTTTCAAGGCATTCCTAGAACTACTTTTCGCTAATGCATTATTTAACAGCACCTTGTTTTAATATAGCATAGGAGTCATCTTCCTTTTATGAAAGTAATCAATTCTAAAGAGAAAGAAGAAAGGCTTGTGTGGGAGGTGGAGGGACCATTAGTATGGAATGGTCTAGGCTTTGAAGACTTATCAGTGACGTACAGCTCTTTATTTAGATACTCCGAATCAATAATTGCGCCCCAACTGACAAAGCCGTGCCCGCACAGCCCGACTGTAGTTGCAGTTATATGAGCAAAATCCGTTTGTTAATCTAGTTTATTCGATTTGGGTAACTGGTCTGAACTTGCCCTGGAGAACTCCCATAGCATATTAATTCCAGTTAGGCCTTTCTCTTATCAGAGAAAATCAAGTTTTAGACCCCAAACTGGAGTGCCTGGTCGGTATGAAAGTCCCAAAATAAACTTCTAGTTCTCTAGATATAAAATTCAGGTTTTCTCCCCTCTTTCTTATGACTTGGATATTTTTTTTCATCAGCACGAAATCTAATATACTGATAAGGCAGATATTGTTACTGTAGTTAACGCTCTGTTGTTGCTGCAGACTTAGACCAGCAGCGTGCTGTGTTACAGAGGGCTTAAAGATGTCTCTCGTGAGTAGGTCTTACTCAAGCGAGTATCTATAGTAACTTCCTAGTACACTGACATCGCTTGTGCTGTGTTTTCCCAGAGGAGTTACCAGTGTAACAGCAGGCATTTGGAAAGAGCTCAGGTGGCAAGAAGCCTTCTCTTCTTAAGTTAGTCTCTTCCAATCTTTCATCTCCTCTAAATTTCTTACAAGTTGTAAGTGCAGTCTATTTAGTTGAAGTGCAATATTTGATATAAAGCAAAAACATTTCAGGGGGTTAAAATAAACTATGAAATTGCATAGTTTTGCTTTTGTCTTTTTAACTTGATTTATTATAGTATTGAGCACATGGCAAACTGTGTTAGGAAGTAATAACCAGATTATTAATCCCTTGGTGTTTGCACCAAATAAGTATAAAATCATGTTGGGAAAAAAAAAAAATACAAAATCACACGTTTGAAAATCTGGCCCTTTGTGTGCTTGCTGCAATAGGATTTAACTTTTACTGCAAATTGAGAGTGAGGTTATTGGCTTTTTCAACTTTATTACTGAATTATATGTCAATTACGTAGTCTCTCGAAGCCAAACGATTGAAATTGATGCAATGCATGGACAATTCCTGTGGCACTCATACTTCACATAGCTGAAGAAAGATTTGAGAGACACAGGATAAAGTCTTTCACTGACGTCAGGATTAAGCGTGCTGCTTCTGACGTGATGGGAGTTCCTCCGGCATGCTTTTCTTTGCTTGTGAGCAAGTATGAATCATCCCTTCTCGCCTTATTGTTAGCTAACGTTACTATAATTGGAGGATTTCTAGAAGAGGAATGTTCCCAGATAATTCCTTTATTTGAAACTTTTGGAGGAAGGTGGGCGTGTTGGAAGGTGTAGCTTGTTTTGCTGGGCTGTGCTGGAGTTAGCATGGTGTTAACGTGCTAACAACGGGGTCCTTGTCTCCTCATTTTCATTCCTTTGTTGGTGTGTGTGAACTCTAAAGCTTTTATTCTCCAAAAGGTTGTAATCAAATGTGAGGTAAAGGTTGGTCTAGAGGCTTGGTAATGTGCACCTTCACATCTACTCTGTGTAAACTACACCCAAGTACATGATACTGAGGCTCAAACTTTCACTCAGCAAGTATTTTGTTCCGTGTGCCCTTCTGTTTTGCTTAAAACTAAGCTTGCTAAAGAAATTATCTAAAGTCTTTGTGTTCATTGTAGGTCAGCTATACATTTCACAAAAAAAAGCTACCAACTGACTTTTCTGTTTGTTTTCTATTTGTTAATCATTAGCTTATTATCCTTTTAATTCGTATACGAGCTTCTAGTAACGGGTTGCTTTTAGTAACCTGACTGCTGCTATCTCTTAATTCCTCTTAGCATCTCCTATATATTGTATGTGCCTAGTATGGAGGTTTTGGAGTAATTTTTATCCAATATTCTGTTTGCTTTGAGTCCTGCCTGTGTTGGGCAGAACACTATAATTTTACCAGCTATGCTTGCTAAAATTACAATTTGTATAGTCTACATCAAATGCTTACTCTTTTATTTACACACAGTTTAGTCTTATCCCCACCACCACTGAATCATGGCTAGCGTTTTTTAATAACTGTTTGTTACATAGATGATTTAGGAGACTGAAACTTTAGTAGACTAGGGAGCTGGGGTTTTTTGTTGAATGATCATACTGACTAAAAGCAAATCCTACACCTGAAAGTACAGTGCCAGTGATTAAATGGTTTTTGCATGTCTTCTGAATCTTCTCTGGTTTATACCCTGGATACAACCACATTTTAAAAGACTATACAATCAAGATCTGAGTGTGGACCATGCAGGCAGATCTTCTGAATGCTCTATAGGAGTAGTGGCTGGTTGCCTCCTTTATATCTCTCTTTAGGTAACAGCAGAACTTGAGATCAGATTGCTAAAGCTTTACTGCACATAGTCTGTACTGAAAAGCAGCAGCCATTCTTTGTAGTTTACTGGTCAAAGTGGCTTTTTAATTTCTTGTCCCAACAACTGGGAATCTGAAAACTACTCAGTCTTGCATAGGTTAACCATAGCTGAGTAACAAACTACACATACCATTCTAAAGTGCACTGAAATTTCTTTGAAAGAGTTCCAGGTAGTCACATACCATAGGAGGTTAATCATAATCTTGTTTTTGAGCCACCAGCATCAGTGCTGGGTATGAATTCTGTCCCTTACCAAGAGCATGGCTGTTTCATGAGCATGTGAAAATCAGCAGTTATTCTTGCACTAGTTTGTCACCTTAATGCTAAGTAACCTTATTAGTGAATGCTTTGACCGAAACGGAACAATGAAAACAACTTTTGTTTATTCAAAAATACATGTTTTATCAAGATCAAAAATAGTTTTAACTTTAGGAAAAAAACCCAACCCAGTTTAAAGTGACCTTTTTATGCTACTTCAAAATTATTGGTTGTAGTTTTGAGTGCACTTTTAATTCCATAACATTTATGGTTTAACATTCAAATTGTTCTGTTGCTTGAGGATGTTAGATTTCCATATTAATGATGTAAGATATATTTTGTTGTAGTTCGGAGCAGAATTTCGACGGTTTTCTCTGGAGAGATCCAAACCTGGGAAGTTTGAGGAGTTCTATGGATTACTGCAGCACGTGCACAAGATACCAAATGTTGATGTGCTGGTGGGATATACGGACATTCATGGAGACCTGCTGCCCATCAATAATGATGACAATTATCATAAAGCAGTTTCCACGGCCAATCCTCTACTAAGGATTTTCATTCAGAGAAAAGGTAAGTGCACTTACAGGCTGTGAATCATTTGTTTATCCGGTTATACTGTGCCGCAGTAAACAGCGTGACGTATGGAGGAAAAAGCCCTTCAGTCCTATTTCGTCATGTTGAATTCCGTAATAATTATGGATCATGAAAGGTATTCACAACTTGCCTCTCTTGCAAGACCTTCCTCGGGCAACCTATTTATATTTTGTAGGTTTTTTTGCTTGTATTTAGTTCAGTAAGATAAAGTCAAGTTAAATCTCTAACAAATGTTTCTTTCTGGTTTTATCTAAGAGAATGAAAATAAGCTTGAAACCTCTTGGGTTTTCTGCTCTGCATGTTGGTTGCCTTTCACTTAAAATTCTGATCTTGATCAGACAAGAAGAGAGGCCGTTACAGGATGGAAAGGAATCTTGAAAGTCTTATTACATGAAGTATCTTTCTGGTTTTATCTAAGAGAATGAAAATAAGCTTGAAACCTCTTGGGTTTTCTGCTCTGCATGTTGGTTGCCTTTCACTTAAAATTCTGATCTTGATCAGACAAGAAGAGAGGCCGTTACAGGATGGAAAGGAATCTTGAAAGTCTTATTACATGAAGTATTAAATGTCAGTATAAATTAAAGACTAACTTTGTAATATGCTACTCTTATCACACTTTCCTAATAAAACATTCTGAAGCTTTCAAAATGACATGCTTATTTCAGTTAGCAAAACCCAAATGTGAGTGCTGCTCAGTTTGTTGGTTTGCCTTTAAAAATAGCATGTCTTCTAGGCACAAAGTTCTGGTTGTCTTTTTGTAGTGTCTGCTTTTGTTCATGAAGGAAAAAAAATCAAATTTAAAGTTGTATTTGTTGCTGTCCAGGAGAACATATTCTATATATGGAAATAAAACAGAGTGGAGAAATCATTGATGTCATTTGAAACTGTTTTAATATAGAGAAGTCAAGAAAACCTGATTTCTGCTCTTTTTGGTTTTCTGCTTACTTGCACACAGGTGTGAGTGTGCATGCATGTGCATGCATGTGAGTGTATATATATGAACACATGCATGTGCATTTCCTGTACTAGTAAGGCAGTCGGCGGATCTTTGAAGAGCAGACAGCTTCTCACTTAGCTGTTTTATAAAGATGTGCACTGTTCCTGGTTGTTACTAAGACAGGCTTTTTTTCCTTGGAAAGTACTTGGACATCGGAAGCTTTTATCAACTTTCCCACTCCAAAAAATGAATAAGCTCCACAACAGCCTGACACAAAAACAATATTCAAAAGCAGTGTGGCTGTCTGCCAGCTGCTGCATTGCTGGCAAAATGTGTTTGTTTTGTTTGTATTGAGGATAGTACAGTCTAGTAAGGCCTGTTTTCAGTCCTGAACTGCCAAAGGAATGAGCTATTTGCTTTAATAGAAGCTAGAGGTAGAAAAGGTCTATGATTCCATTTAATCTCCTACAGTAGCCATATGACGAGAACAGATAAGCCACTTTGTCAGACTGGGATTATTGAGTTTATATTTTAACACCATATGTTTTTAGATTGTTACTGGTCTTATGTTTTATGTAGTAAATGTTACTAATGTTACATTTGTAACACCTTATACCTTCATTGAACCTTTAAAGCAAGATGGATTATTTCTTGTTTTCCCAGTGTGAGGAATTGATATAATGCAGAGAACTAGAAATAAGATTAACCCACTTAAGTTTATCGTGCCAAGAATTTATTAGCAGGAAAAGCTATGTAGAAAGTATCAGTTGTCATCACCTTCCCCTTGAGACTCTTCTGGCTATAGGGCTTTAGGGAATAAAGAAACCAGATCTGACTTAGCACTTCCAGCACTGTACTTTGTTCTGAATTTATTGTGACCATTTTGATAATTTGTGTTGATTAAATTGAGGCTTTGGTTGCGTTAGCATCTTTGCTGTTATAGAACAGAGGTAGGCTTGATGGAAGATAAGGAAATAACTTGATTCTGTATTTTATTTGTCCTAATTTGCCTGTAAGTAAAGCTGAATTGTAGGAGTTAGAGATGTCGTAATTTGTACAGCATAACTTGTTTAGGTGCGATTAATCCAATTGCACATATCTGTATTGGATGTACCTCTGAAAATCGGATGTCTGAACAAAAAGCTGCTATTGATGGGGCAGCTTTGAGCTGTGCTGTTTTGGAACTATAAATGATCAGCGACACAAGGTACTTTTCTACCTGCAAAACTTCTTGTGGCTTTTTTTCCTAATGGAACTTTGCTTTTTTGTGTGTGTATTTCCAGATTTAATAGTTGGGATTTTAGGATCTTGGGTTTCCTGTACTAGTAAGGCAGTCGGCGGATCTTTGAAGAGCAGACAGCTTCTCACTTAGCTGTTTTATAAAGATGTGCACTGTTCCTGGTTGTTATTAAGACAGGCTTTTTTTCCTTGGAAAGTACTTGGACATCGGAAGCTTTTATCAACTTTCCCACTCCAAAAAATGAATAAGCTCCACAACAGCCTGACACAAAAACAATATTCAAAAGCAGTGTGGCTGTCTGCCAGCTGCTGCATTGCTGGCAAAATGTGTTTGTTTTGTTTGTATTGAGGATAGTACAGTCTAGTAAGGCCTGTTTTCAGTCCTGAACTGCCAAAGGAATGAGCTATTTGCTTTAATAGAAGCTAGAGGTAGAAAAGGTCTATGATTCCATTTAATCTCCTACAGTAGCCATATGACGAGAACAGATAAGCCACTTTGTCAGACTGGGATTATTGAGTTTATATTTTAACACCATATGTTTTTAGATTGTTACTGGTCTTATGTTTTATGTAGTAAATGTTACTAATGTTACATTTGTAACACCTTATACCTTCATTGAACCTTTAAAGCAAGATGGATTATTTCTTGTTTTCCCGGTGTGAGGAATTGATATAATGCAGAGAACTAGAAATAAGATTAACCCACTTAAGTTTATCGTGCCAAGAATTTATTAGCAGGAAAAGCTATGTAGAAAGTATCAGTTGTCATCACCTTCCCCTTGAGACTCTTCTGGCTATAGGGCTTTAGGGAATAAAGAAACCAGATCTGACTTAGCACTTCCAGCACTGTACTTTGTTCTGAATTTATTGTGACCATTTTGATAATTTGTGTTGATTAAATTGAGGCTTTGGTTACGTTAGCATCTTTGCTGTTATAGAACAGAGGTAGGCTTGATGGAAGATAAGGAAATAACTTGATTCTGTATTTTATTTGTCCTAATTTGCCTGTAAGTAAAGCTGAATTGTAGGAGTTAGAGATGTCGTAATTTGTACAGCATAACTTGTTTAGGTGCGATTAATCCAATTGCACATATCTGTATTGGATGTACCTCTGAAAATCAGATGTCTGAACAAAAAGCTGCTATTGATGGGGCAGCTTTGAGCTGTGCTGTTTTGGAACTATAAATGATCAGCGACACAAGGTACTTTTCTACCTGCAAAACTTCTTGTGGCTTTTTTTCCTAATGGAACTTTGCTTTTTTGTGTGTGTATTTCCAGATTTAATAGTTGGGATTTTAGGATCTTGGGCAAAAAGCCACTGTGGGGAAAAGAGAAAGTTTTTTCTATCTTAAAGACAGGAAATTTTATTATACTGTCTTACCTATCGAGAAGCACCATGCAATTTGTGGAAAGCTAATGTAAGGTATGAGCAGACTACAATAAAATCTAGGGGAAATAGTATTAACTTAGTATATTGCATTCAAGGACACCTGAAAGGGTTGAAATGGAGGCTACAAGATGCTTTTGCAATGTTATTAATAAGTGACAATTGGATAATGAGACCCTGAAATTTCAGAAATTTTATTATGCCAGAATAAGCACTCTTTTCTGTTCAATTTTGACTCCTAATTCATGAAAGCTAGGAAGTTCTCTGTCCTAACCACTTATGTGTCTTGTTTAATGGGGTAAGAAACCTAGAGATCCTGTAATGAAATGAAATCCAATCACATTATTCCCCTTAGACACTTCTAACTGTATTTAACTAAATGACTTTATAAAATATTTTAAACTGCTCCAGTACTAAATCTAAACTGGAGCTTGATATTACACAAGTCAAGAATGGCCATCAGTTTGCAGGAAAACAGTTGCTTATTGGTATTTCATTCTGCAGTTTAACAGATTAACAGGTACTGTTGACATCTGGAATGTAAAGGTTAAACTGATGTATCGTGATTGAGTCCAGATGTATGGGAGTCGCTCTGTCTGTGAGAAAAATCTTTCTGAAGATAAAATGGTGGGGGGGATGGAGTCTGCACAGGCCCTGAAGGGCAGTTCAACGTGGGGGACTTTTGATTGTAAATACAAGAAAAATAGAGATGATAACAAAAGATATATTTCATTATTATGTCCTTAAAACTCATTTGCAGGATATTAAATTACAGTATACAACTCATGCAAGATCTGCATTTACATGCCTGTATATACTAAAAAGTGGATTTTTGGTTAATTCATTTGTGCCTCTTGAGAGAGACTTTTTCACTGAGAAGCTTAATTTCAGTGAAAAGTAAAAGGGGTTGGCTTTTTAAACAGCTCTCCTAGCTATTCTGAGTCCTCTTCCTAAAAACATAGGTTAGTTTCCTAAAATCGTGTTTTGTATGTTTTGTTGTAACTTACGATTCAATAAGAAACAGGATTTGTTGGGGCCTATTTAAAAAATGCTAAATTGCATCTGTATTCAAGTGCACTAAAAGAATTTGGGGGTTTTGAAAATTTAATTCTTGAGGGGTAACTACTTAGCAAATAGATCAAGAAAACATTTTAAATATCTGTATTGAACAATGTTGAATTAAAACCAGATTTGGCATTTGTGGGCTTTCATTTTAAATTTCATGTAATAAGTATACACAGATTGGTGCCACCTTGAGCTTGAAACTGCTGGGAGAGAAATCATTCCTGTACCATGTGGAAGTTCTCCTTAACGCTATCTGTAGTTAACGCCTTGTCCTTTGGCTTGATGCCAAAATATTTTCCGCTGCAGCTTTAAACTGATTAGCTGGGTGCCAGAACAAAGATGCTTTTGTACTCGAGAATATTGCTTTAGAAAATTTGTTTAGCAGTGCAAGAGAGGTTAAACAGAGTCACGCTGCTTGGCTGAGATTTGGAGAGATGAGTTTTCATCAACTCTTCACTATTTCTTTTTCCCGTAAATTATGTAACTGTACATTTTAAGGTTTGTGCTAATTTTGAATTTTTAGAATGCTAAGACTAGTTACAGTGCAAAACAACTACCCTCTGGTGCTTTATATTTCTTAAATATTTTGACATCTGGCTTGCAATTTTGGGATGATTTTACTTCAACAATGTGTCATGTAATCTAAGTAAGTTTGTTCCTAAAAGCAAAATCACCAGCTCAATGTTAAGATTTCTGATTGTTTATTTGTCTTCTGAAAGAGACTTTTGAAGTTCATGTTTCTTCCAATATGTGTTTTTCTGATCTCAGTTTTTTAAAAGCACTTTGGAATCTGTTAGTTCACATATAGATACACTTACATGATATTTCTTTTTGCATCTGATATTCATGTTTTCCAACTAACTGTGAAAAATTTGATTTGGACAGAAGTTTTAAACCTTATCAGCTGGTAGTTATGGGAAGGCAGGTTGGGTGATTGTTTTTGTGGAGACTGTTCTTGTTGGGGAAGGAAGCTGTGAAAAGCCATGTGAGTAGTTCTAGATCTAACTGTTGGGTAAAGAGCACAAACTTACTGTGATTGTTTGCAGGACGCAGTAACTCCTTGGATGTAATAAATGTGTATATGGTTGTATATCCAGTCCATGGCCAACTTACGATATGGTGTTAAGTGCCTCGCAGTGTGTCACCACTACAAAGCTAGAAGTGAAGCTTCTGAAATGAGGCAAAATGACATGTCTTGCCTGTGCAAGGTTCCTGGAGTTCCAATTCCTCCAGTTCTTGGAATATTTTTCCTCTGGTTTTGTCAAATTTACCATTGCTTGTGCAGCCTTAAAACCAGAGTTCTAAAGTATCAGAAATCTACACTACTTAGATGTACACTGTACAAAAAAAATTTATGTAGTTTTTGAGATCACTAAGATGCATATTGGCCGCTGCTGGGGAAGAGGAAATCCATGGCCTAAAAAGCAACATTTGCACTCATTAACATTTTTAATTCAAATATTAAAGTCACCATTGTCTAGCATTTATCTAAAATCTTTACCTATACTATCAATCCTTAGTTTGTTGTTAGCAGTAAAAGACATTTAAAGCAAATACAGTATCTTATTTCACAATTGCCCTTTCCAAATTGTTTTGTAAGCAATTGCACTTCCAAATAAAAGAGGAGCTATTGCAACTCATTGAATTGCAAAAATCCTCCCGATGTAAGGACCAGATGTCTAACTTGAAACTGGTTGGGTGGGTTGTCAGTAGAGATAAGGGCAAAACTTCTCACAGTTTTTTCTTTGATCATAAATTTTAAGTAAACTTTAAAAGAATTGCTCCATGTTGTCTGAAAAATCAGCATGTTAGTTCTCAGCAATGGAGTACAGGAGTTTTAATGGCTGATCTTCAGTCAGATATCCCAAATGGTTTGTGTGGGTTTTGGGTTTTTTTTCTACAGAGAAAATGGTAAGTTTGCGTTTTTGGAGGTGCTTTACACTTCAGACGTAGTCACCTATAATATGCTTTAGTTTGGGAGGTTGGATTGTTTTTTAATTAACCCACTCTTCAACACAACTCACTTAACACTCTTAGCCTAGAATCTGTTCTTCAGAGGCCTATTTCTAAAGCTGCCTTCCTTGATGTTGAGATCTAATGTTATTTTATTTTAACCCTAAATTACTTTTTGATTTTTCTCCCTAACCTGTTTTACTGAAGAACAATAGTAATTCCATGCTTTCAGATTCCCAAGTAAACTAAAAATTATTTCCTGTTTTCACAGTCATCTGAATTAATGTTCTCAAGCAGAGCTAGTGTAGATTCTTCTGTTTGCTTCTACCTTCCTACTCCTCCATGTACAATTTTTAGAATCGTAGAACAGCACAGGTTGGAAGGGGCCTTGAAAGATCATCTGGTCCAACCTTCGGTGGGAAAGGGAGCCTAGATGAGATTATGTAGCACCCTGTCCAGTTGCATTTTGAAAACATCTAGTGGTGGGGACTCCACTGTGTCCCTGTGGAGGTTGTTCTAGTGACTGATTGTTCTCACAGGAAGAAAAAAAAAAATACTTCTGTTGAGATGGAACTTCTCCCAGTGCAGCTTGTGCCCCTTGCCCCATCTTCCCCATGTGGCTTTGTCCCGTTAGCAGCTGCCCCTTAAGTACTGAAATGCTGTGGTGAGGTTCCCCTGGAGCCTTTTCTTCTCCAGCAAGAAAAGACCTAACTCCTTCAGTCTTTCCTCAAAGGGCAGGTTCTCCAGCCTTTTGATTATCTTTGTGGCTGCCTTCTGGACCCTCTCTGGTCTGTCTACATCTTGAATTTGGAAGGCCAGAATTGGACAGGGTACTCCAGGTGTAGCCTGACAAGCACTGAGTAGTGAGCTGATCACCTCTATGTCTGCTAGCAATGCCCCTGCAGATGCAGCCCAAGGATCCAGTTTGCCTCTGGATCACAGAGGCACAACACTGAATCTTCTTCAGCTTCTCCACCAGGACCCCCAGGCCCCTTTCAGCTGGCTCTTCCCCAGCCACACAGATCCCAGCCTGTACTGGGCTCGTTGGTTGTCTCATCCTGGGTGCAGGCCTTTGCACTTGGCTTTGTTAAACTTCATACTGTTCTTGCAGGCCCAGTCCTAGATTGAGCTTCAGTTTTACCTGCTGAATCACAAGGAGGCAGGGAACCAGATTTTGCAGGGGCTCTCAGTGGGTGAAGTGGGGAGAGAGAAGTCCCCAAGGTGCTACCAATACGCACTTTCTCCCATGAAGTGAGAGCACTGAGGGGTGTCTGCTGAACTAACACATGTAGAACAACTTGTGTCAGTGCTGTCTTTGTTTATTCAGCAACTCTTGCAGAAACACCAGTCTGGGTGAAAAGGTGGCCAAATCTGAGAAATGTTAGAGGTAAAAATTAACTGTGCAAGATGGATATAATATTCTAGGGAGGCATCAGTGTCCTCCCGAAGTAACTGCCACAGAAGCGACTCAGGAGCGTAGTATGGCCATGTAGACGTAGCTGTCTTCAGAAATAACTCCTGCTTGTGTCAATTAAATTGGTGAACAACTTTATCTGTGAAGTTTAATAGAGCGATGTTCTGTCTTTAGCAAACAGCTTTGCTAGATTTAAGGTGTGAGGGTTTTTTTTAAACAAAATAAGAAATGTAAATGAGGCCATTGTCAGGACACATTTTTTTAACCCATGTTGATGAACTCTTTTACTACTATTTTGTACACACAAGGTATGAGTTTGTAATAAATCCCTTTGGGGTTTTGGTGGGCTAATTTAAATTTGTATCTTTTCCTGTTGTCACTTATCTTTCAGAATACTAATTCCAAGGCTGCCTTAGTAGACCAGTCTTTCTTAAAAATCTCTTCTTGTTTTCAGCAGCCGTAATGTCTGGGGAAGGGAGGAGTTGTTACTATATGTTAGAATAGTGTTAGGCTATTGCTTTGGAACTACTTTCTCTGTTCTATTTTGCTTAAAGCCTCTGAAGAGTCCAGCTATAACTGCTACACGTCTGTATATCCTCATCTTAGCCTGGAAAAAAAAAATCTGATTTACCAACTCTCACTGTGTCCTTTTTTCATCAGCAATTGACAGCTCTCCTGAAATTTCACACTAGGATAGCATTTCCATAGTTATTTCAATTCACCAATTGAAATGTATAGCAATTCTTCTACTTTCTTGGCTGTACCAATGGCATCTTAATGTGATAATACAAAGAAATCCCAACTTCTGAGTCCCAGGGTTAGTGCACACCAGTTCTGCTTGATTTCTTTTTTTTTTTAATCCACTGCAGAAAAATATTGCAAAAATACAAGTGTAAATCCAAGGAAACTGGAATCTGAATATGTTTTGGTTTGTTGTCTTTGGAAGATTATGGCATATTAAAAAGAAAAATCGAAGCTTCCTTTGGTAAATAGGCATTTCAGGCATCAGAATTGCTTCTGCAGAATGTATTTTTTTTTTCCCCATTTGAAGTATTTGTATGATTTAGAATTCTAAGCCATTTGCATACTTCTGTATCAAATTGTGGCAGTTACGGCATTGCTTGTATGGAACAGTTTTGCTTCAAGTATTTGTGTGCAAGATCTCTTTGTTTTTGCTCCACAGCCATTTTACCTACATTGCATGGGGGCGGGGAAGAGAGTGCAGAATGGAATAAGCTTTCTGGAGTTTGAATCCAGGTCACTTGGCGAGCTTCCAGGAACTAGGCAATAATAGGCACACTGGCTGCTTTCCCTTTTTCATTCTTTCTTTTCCAATGATCTGAAACCTGAGGAGAGAAAACGAACAAGTGGAATTACTCTGAATAAAATTAAAATGTTTCTAGGAATGTATTCACTCTTTCCATTCTAACCTTTCTCTCAAAGCTAGAATATGGTTCTTTGTGTCTCTACTGCTGCTAACTTGCTTTAATTGTTGTGTGTACTGTCGTTCCTTTGGTAGTAGGAAACCAAAAGTATTACAAACTTTGAATCTCATAATATTATAGTTCTTGTTTCATGTGTAGAGAGAATTGTTTCTGCTGTAGCAAGCCAGAAATCTTCTAGCTGAGGCGTTTCATTCTGCTTACCTAAAGCACGATAGCAATGTGATACGGACAGCATAAAGTGATCTAATCATCAATGTGCTATGTCTTACAGAAGATGCAGACTACAGTGCCTTTGGTACGGATACTATGACAAGGAAGAAGAATGTCTTATCCAATGTGTTACGTCCGGATAATCACAAGAAGAAACCGCACATTGTCATTAGCATGCCACAAGACTTCAGACCAGTGTCTTCGATTATAGATGTAGATATTCTTCCAGAAACCCATCGCAGAGTACGACTTTACAAATACGGAACTGACAAACCCCTTGGATTCTATATACGAGATGGCTCCAGTGTCAGAGTAACACCACATGGATTAGAGAAAGTTCCAGGGATTTTCATATCTAGACTTGTCCCCGGAGGCCTGGCTCAAAGCACAGGCTTACTGGCTGTCAATGATGAAGTACTGGAGGTGAATGGAATAGAGGTTTCAGGAAAAAGCCTTGATCAGGTTACAGACATGATGATTGCAAACAGCCGTAACCTGATCATTACAGTAAGACCAGCAAACCAGAGAAATAATGTTGTGAGGAACAGTCGGACTTCTGGCAGCTCCGGTCAGTCTACTGAATCCAGCCTTCCAAGTAGCACGCCAAATATTTTAGCAAATTTCTTGCAAGGAGAAGAGGAGAGCGATGAAGAGGACATTATTATAGAAGATAGTGGTGAGCCACAACAGATTCCAAAAGCTGCACCTACCAGCGAAAGCCTAGAATCGTTGACACAAATTGAACTCCTTCATGAGTCAACACAAAACGGATTCCTTCCTTCCAGTGAGATGAACTTGAATCATTCAGCAGGCAGCGTTAGCATGGAATATGAAGTACAAGATGCAGAGCATAAGCCATTAGAAGAAGATGGAACGATAATAACACTATGAAATTACATTGTGTACTTTGTATTAAGTAAGGATGCCATATATGTTTTAATTTGGCTTACTGTGTAATACATATTATACCTCTCCATCTACCGAGCACTGCAGTTAGATTAAAAGGAGGGAAAAAGGTAAATACAAGAAGTTCAAAATTATGTAAGTTGACTAACTTCGGTTAATTCTGCACTTCAATGTAAATACTTCACAAAGATGGAAGCTAGTTGATACATGACTGAAACTGGATGAAGAAAATTTAAATTGAAAATGAAGGATAGCCAAGAGATGGCTGTGAACTTTCTTTTAATAGTACTTTTTTTTTTTTTTAAATGCAGCATACTACTGGTTCTACACAAGTAAACTTCCATTATTGTGTGAGGTTGACTACCTAATGTACTGTGGTTTCATGTTCATCTCAAGTGCTGCTTATGTGTGATGGAGCTGCTTTAGCCACTTCATTCCTGTTCTGGACTGATGTTTAGCTGGTAGAGCTGTTTGTGTGGCTCCGGGTGAGGAAACTGAAAAATAAGCAGGAGGTGGGGCGGGAAGAGATGTTCTTGGTTGGTCTAGTTGAGCAGCAGGGATAGTTGGTTGATAGTGGTCAGCAACTGGACAACAATCAGGGTTTGAAGGTGGAGACTTCTGAAGTTGACTATTCCTTTGTAAGTGAATGTGCAACCACAGGCTCATTAGTCATGCACCTTTACTGTTTTTAATGGCCAGGTAAGCTTACTCTTAATGACTATGATTTTGAAATTCAAATGTGAAAGTCTTAATGCTTAGGTATCAAAGACCTGTTCTCATTTTTAGTTTGCAATGTTTAAGGATATAATTTGATTTCGTTGCTAATCCCAGTAAATGTCAAAGAAATCGAATGTAAAAATGCTATGGAAACAAAATAACATAATCTATGTCAAAATTGCCATCCTAGTAGAAGTTGTAAAGATTTCTACTAGGACAGGTTTGTTGTAGTGGGTCTGACTTATGTAAAAAGTGATGTTCTTCAAACCTAAGCAAGTTAGAACAGCTTGAATTAAACCCCTGGATTAAAAAAAAAAAAGTTTTAAATCAGAACAAGGTTTTATAGAACCTGTTTGAGCCATGTGTTATTAAATTATTCATTATAATGAACTGTAAATGCTGACCTTTGTGTACCACTGGCTGGGTGTTTTAAACTGTAAATGTTGACCTTTGTGTACCACTGGCTGGGTGTTTTGAATATTACAAAGTTGCTATATGTAAAACAAAATACTGATTACAAGTCCTGATACTGCAAGTGCACAAGTATGCCTGTAATTAGCTGCAAACTTACTAGGAGAATTGCAGGGAGAGACCTCTAGCTTTTTCCCCCTCCCTTTCCCCTTTTAGTATATCCTGCTTTACCACTTTGGCCCTCAGTTCCCAACCTGACCCTTCCCTGGAAATGTAAATTGTGGCAGGAAAATGAGATGGGGACTAACAGGGTTGGGGAGAAGGGCGGATGGAGCTTCTCACTAGGGATCCACCAGTCTCTGCCAATCTCTAAGAAGGAAATAGGATGCTACCGGTTCTGTACTGTGGGACTGTGCTGGCCAGAGCACATCAGGCTCTTGGAAGCATGTCCTACCCTGTGGGGAGATAAGTAGGAAAGGAAACTACCCCATTTCTTTTCCCTCAGTCTATCTTGAGAAAACTTCTACCTCTGGTAACTTTACTAATGAGACTAACTGTAAGTTTAATGTTAAGGCACCTGTAAAAGTCTGTATAGGATATCAGAGGCTAAAACTGTATTTGTTTAATATTTTTGTAATGATGTACACAAAATTGCTTCAGAAATTATGACTTTTTAATTTTACAAAATGTAAAACTTAAATTCATATCTCATGAGCATAAAATTTATGAGCATATGCTCTCATTAGCATTATTTTAATTCATATTTCATGAGCATTAAATACATATCTCGAGCCTTCAAAATCATGGGAGTTCAAGCCTCTTGGATGGCAAGAAAGGCTGTATTCATGCCCTTTTTGATTTATGGAGAGTTGGCATAACAGACAATGGCACTTTGCAAATACAGGTTAGAGGTCTGCTTTGTTGGATTTATTTATGGTTTCTTCAGTATGCATATGGAGAGGCCCTGGATTCTTTTTCCAACATAAGAATTTTGAAGTGTTTTCCTGATTTTTTTATTTTTTTTTTTGCTAATAATTATTAAAAATAACTACATCCACTTAGTATGAAATGAGGAAAATAAATGTTCAATCTGCAACATGTAGATTTTAAATAGACATGTTTTCTCTCAGTGCTGCTCTACACTTCCTTTATTTAAGGAAGATTGTTTACTTTAAAATGTCTTTTTTTTTTTCCTGTATCAAAAGACTTTCCTTCCTGTATGAAATCATCAGTGGAGGGTGACTTTCATTTATTATGCTAGTTTGCACTTCTGTGCCTTTTGTTTACTTGAATGTATTGTGAATAATCAAAGGAATGAAGGCACTCGGATGAGAAGAGAGATGAGGTCCACAGAAAATGAACTGGTAGTGCACTTAATATAGGTGGAATGTTTTCATTCAGCGCAAATCCCTTCTGGGTCTAATGTGGTACATTAGTATTTTGCAGCTTGGCTAATGGCTTTGAGCTATTAACTCATACAGGAAGGTTGAGTCTGAGAGTGCTGGTGTTGCAAGGTAACTTATTGCTTAGGGACAAACACCCAAGGTTAGTGCTGCCAAACTCTGTGTTACCTACTCTGTACTTGTCACAGCTGCATGACTAGTTTGACTATATATGCCAGTATTAAGGACTTGTAGAAATTTAACTAGGGTCCTACTCTAAATTGCATGAGAATACATCTCTTGGGACCTTTCCTGCAAAGTGATTAGTCTAAATGTGACACAATATTCATTTTAACACGTCATGTTTTGTTTTACAGAAATTTGATAACATAGCAAAACTAAACATTTGGGATTTGATAAAAATATTAAAAATATTGAAGACTAAATCTAAAAATGGATTTTAAAGTGTGTATTTTACAGTTACAATGACAGACTGCACAGCATGTAATTGCTTAACGCTGCAGTTACCAAAAAGTTTCTAAAGTTCTTCCATATCTTACTAATGCATACACTGTTAATTATAAAATATTTTTAAATTGTTACTTCAGGATGATCAACAGTTGATTATGAGTGGCTAAACTTTTATATATAAATGGTACTGGGGTTCAGTATAAGATTTTTTAAAATATGCTGGTATTGTTAGCCTTTCATTCACTACCTCCTAAATTTTTAACATCTTTGCGGTTTTCTCCTTGGAAGAAAATACTTAAAGGCTTGACTGTTTTATATAGATTTTATCTTTAGCTAAAAAAAGAAAAAATCCAAAAGTGATAGTGAGGATGCTACGCATGATTGACAATATTACGCTGCTATTAATGTAATCTTTGTGTATTAAGTATCCTGTGTGTGTAAATTGTATTTTCAACCCAGATTTTATAAATTAATTTATAAATATCCAAATTATTTCAAAATGGAATGGAAAACTGAAATTCCTTTGACTAGTGTTAAATGTTGTGTACATGCACAGTGGGGGGACAAGTCATTCCTTACTTGCAACTGGGAGATTTAAGTGCACCTTAATAGGGGAAAAAAAAGAACAAATTCTTAATAGAATTAAGATGCATTTACTTTGAAGTTCTGTTATGGTACTGGATAAGTCAAGCCTAACTGTGAATCATATGTTTTTTTCCACAACTGAATTAAATTTAGGACAATGTTCTCACAAGCTGTCTTTAACATATGTGTATTTTTGTGAATATTATGTATTTTCTAATTAAATTTTACTTGCAATGTGATTTTTACATGAATGAACTTGTTTAAAATGTCAAATATCAGTATTTTTCTTACAACTTTAATGTATAATGTACATTGGTATCTCACTGAATGAAGATTGATTTTACAAAATCAAGCTAGCTGTAGTGTATATTAGTCTTATATTTTTACAAACTGGAATAATAAATGGATATAGAAACAAAATGGTTTTTTCTTAATTATTTTGTCAGATAAGTAAAAAAGAGGAAGAGTGTATGCTCTTATTCTCAAGTGTGAAAGGGGGTGGGCTTTGGTTTTTTTCCCTCTTGGGCAGCAAGTGGGCTGGGTTTTCATAGCAGTCTCAAATGTTTGCTTCCTCTGCTCCCTCCTCTGGGGCAAATCTTGGCACATGGAAAGTACACGAAGGTTCAAAACATTTGTCCTTCAGTCGTGCTGACTAACCTGTGATGTGCTTATTCCTACAGCAGCTGTAAATAATGAATCTTGCACTGTATCGCTTGCCTGAGGACTGCTCTTAGTGCAGTTTAGGTTGTGAGATCTGGAAGATGGTCCCTCATCCTCTGTCACCTTTGTCACGTGCTGCTGGTGATGTGGAGGTTTTCACTGTTACTGTAAGTATTTGGTATAACTCTGCATTAAAATTTTAACTTGAACCCATTCCACTTGCAAATGTTTTCTCCCGTATCTAATGCCTTGGCAGCCCTTGTAAACATTTACCTAGTGACAAAAGGCTGGAGTTTTTTTAGCCTTTTGTGTAGGGCTTTTGTGACTGCTGGTCTCAGGGCCAATCTTATGACTCTTGTTCTGTACCTTCCTTCATATATGCGTGACTAGTTTCATTTGTATGGTTCAGTGCTTTTCATACTTGCCTGTGTAGCTATGGGAAGGTGACAAAAAGACTGAGAGCAGCACCACACTGTCTTAATGTTGGTTTGTAGCTGAAGGAACCCAGTCTCCATCTGTGCGCTGGAGAATGAATGTCTTGTAGCTGGAAGAATTTTCTTTACTTTGCACAGAACCTGACAGCTCACCCCTTTCCTCAAGGAATGCTGAAATGGCTATGGTATTCTTGAAATGATACGAGCTTTAAAAATTCATCCTGCCCTTATTAAAATTCAGGTATGGTATTTTTCTAACTTTAGAACTTCTACCTGAATGCATAAAGCTCTCAGTGTCTTGGACATCTCTCCCAGTTTCACTCAAAGTTTTTTAGCTTGTCAGTTGTCAGAGCAAATAACTTTCTAGTATTGCAGCTGAAAAATTTCAAGTATTGAATATTTTGAATAAACTAGATATGAAAAAATGAGGAGCGAAATCTGAAGGGTTGCAGACAGACAGCAAGATTAGACAATAAAATGGCAAACAATTCAGTGTAGGGGAAAAAAATCTGTCTTAATTTTGCCCACGTAATGATGAATGCCAAGCTGACTTGCCTTTCAGGAGCTCATCCTGGGCTACGATAGCTCAGTGAAAACATCAGCCCCACACTTGCTGGCATAAAAAACTAAACTGCGTTAGGAAAGGAATGAAGGACAAAACTGGCAACTTAATGTTACTGTATAAAACTACGGTTGAGTGATGCTTTTAATAGCTTGGGGGTTTAATTGCTTATTTTCAAAAAGGATACCAGACTGAAAAAAGTAGTCATCTGCATTATAGAATGTTTTTAATGACAAAACTGAGGACTGCTCAGCCTGAAAAAGATTGTAAAAAGCAATAAAGCTGTGCATAAACAGCTTTGTATGGGGAAATTAAATATCAACAGATTGAAGAATTACAGTGGAATATAATTTCCATTTACCAGCTTCGAGTTATTTGAGTCATAGTGAATTTTAGCTCCCTAATAAGTCTTTTTTAAGGAGGTAAAAAATATATTAAATCTAGAGGACACTATTTCATGTAAGGTGTACTTCTACAGAATTAGGCTGGTGTTCACCCAAACTCTGTGCAAATGCATCTCCCCTCGGCTTGGGACTGACTCTGAGGGAGGGAGAACCGCCTCTGGGCAGGAAGGGCTCTTCCAGCAGGAGTACAGGCTCTTTTCCTGCACCATTAGTGTCCATTAGTGTCTCTGTGCCTTCCAGCAAGCTCCTGTGTCTAAGAGAATTTCTCCTAAGTAGAACCCACTAAGAATCAAGGGGGTGGGTTATTGTGGGAGCAAAGACTAAGGAAGGTATCCTCAGGAATGCATGTATCTATGAGGATCAGCTAGGCCTAATGGGGTGTCTTAGGACAAGAACTCAGAGCAGACTAATGCTATATTGGCCTGCAGTGGAGGCACAGGACAGAAGCTAATCTGGGACAATTGTAAGGGAATGAGACTAAAATGCATACTCATGCAAGTCAGCAACAATATTTCTGCAAATGAGTGGAATCCCTACTGGTAGTTTACCTAAACCAAGAAACTAACTGTAAAGGGAGACTGTAACTTTCCTGCTGCTGCCTCCTTGAGGAAGGAACGCAACTGTTAAATACCATGCAGTAACACGTCACTCCTTTAAATGCCAACAGTACTTAACTTTCCTCAAGCTCTTAGCAAGATGTTAGAACTTCAGTTATGTTATGAAATTGAAAACTCATGTGTGGTTGCAGATAGAAAGACTTTCTGGGAATTTTCCTAAGTAATCAATTGAAAAATCCTTCTCTCCTTGGTATAACAGGAAAAAGATTTAGACCAGTGCTAAATACCCCTTTGAAGTTTTCTTGTTATCTTAAAACTAGCTGTGCCATTCCAGTTTCAGACATCAATATTCAGATATGATTATGTAGTAATTGTATGTGGGAATGGTAGAGGGGAATAATCAGCTTCATAAATGGGTTCTAATACTAGCATGAGGAAAAATGTGCTGGACCATAACAGTATTGTTCTTGGATGCTGTAGAAGTATGCAAGAAATGGTACAGCTGGTTCTTAGAGAGGCGAGATTGTAGCCAAAATTTAAGAATTCAGACTCCTTGTGCAGCTATGATGGATCACTTGTGTACTTTCCCTCTCAAACAGGAGACAAATTTGTCTCTGAGGACTTAATGTAGTATGCTTGATTTTAAAAGTGCTTTAGAAATATGAAGCACAAGGCGATTTGAAGAAGTGCTGTGCTATTTTACTAGCATTTCTTATTACAGCAATTGAGAAGTGTTGCTAATAAGGTATCATTTCCTGTCCTTCCAACTAACATTCCTTTCTACTTAAACTACCATTTTACTACCTGACAGTATATGGAAATACCTTGCATGTTATCAGCATGAAAGACTTATATTGCACACTGTGTTGTTACGTTTAAGAAAGTATATAAAAACATATTTATTGCCACCACATTTGCTTTCCATAGAACATGGTTCTTCTGCTCTGTGGTACAATGACTTCTTCAGAAGGGTGTTTTTTTTGAGCACATGATAATATCTACTTACTGATGTGACGCTTTGTTTTTTTGTAGTGACAGATGCATTGACAACACTCAGAAACAAGGAGTGGCATTTGAGGGACAGATGAGAACAGCAGATCAGATGATGTGAAAGGAGCTAGAGAAGGTAGGGATGTCAACCCGTGCAGGGGTTTGTGCCTGTATAAAAATCATTTTATTGGTGTGGTTACAGCAAAGCTGATGTGTATCACAATCTGGCATGTCTAAATAGGTTCTGAAAATAAGTCGCCTAGTTATTCACAGCTGCAAGACAAAATGGAGATAAGAGTAAAAAGCTGGAAGCAAATAGGAGAGATGCTAATGAAGAAGGTAAGAGTTGCAGAAAAGAATAGTTGATTTTGCAATAGCCAAAAGTTTATTATGTTAAGATGTATAAGCTGGTCAAGTAAAAGATCCTACCTCTGCATGCAAGCACTGCCTCTATCTTTAGACCCTCAGAGCTGTAACAATAACCTCTAGGCATGAAGAGGGTATTCCTGATGTGAGGAATACTTCCTGTTGAGTTCTTACAAGGCTTTCCCTTTATTTTTTTTTTTTCCCTTTTGCTGTTTTGCTATTCTGGATACTGGGGGCGGGGGGTGGAGGTGGGGAGGGAGGAGGGTTCTCATCTTTCTGTTGAGGATGCAAAGGATTTGGGATTCTTAAAATGCTCAGGAGAAAGTATTGAATGTAGAAACATAGATTTCTCTGACTTTCTGAGTGCTACAGAAGGTTACATAAACTGCTTGGACTTGTAATTCAGAAATTGTAAATCCTAATAGCTTAAATCCCCTAATAACCTTGTTATTGAGTCTGCCCTGCAAACTCTTTCTGTGATGTGCTCTAAAATGAGCAAAGTAAATATATTTTGCAAACTCAAGAATAAATGAGCTAAAACTTAATGCAAAAAAAACTGCTTGCAAAAGAAAATTTGTTTTATTAAACATTGAAATACTATTAACTATCTTTCAGAAATACTTCAGGTGGTTAGTAACTGGATCTGTATAATGTGGAAAAATTGTCTGGTTTTTTTGAGTCATCCTGCTACGTTGGTATAGAAAAAATGAAGGAATTTAACATGTGGTTTTCCTGATAAACTATTAGGATAGTGAGGATAGAAGGGTTATCCCAACCTTAGAGCTGAGAAGCAGAGGTCACAAAGCCATTTGGTCATTGGAACAGTAATACAATGCATGATCTGTTCTTTTTAGCACTGTTTGCTCTTGAGAGGTTTTGTCTACAGTAAATAATTGATGCCAGTGCTAAAGCATGGATGGCATAGCCTATATGAAATAATCAGGAGGAATCTAAGTTTGGTTATACTTTTAAAGCACCTAAAACACTCCCCCTGGCTCCTTGTGTCTCTTCTAAACATAACCCCTTCACACTCTTCCTCCTATCACAGATAACTTAGTTTGTAGCAGTTAATCTGTGGTATACAACGAATCAGGAATATTTCATTCTGATCTGTTAAAGCTTCCCAAATACACTTTCCATATCTCACTGAAGTTTTATCTGGTGCATCTTTCCCTGATAGAAACTCTTATTTCAAAGATGCAGAATACAAACCCTTGGGGTACACAGCATAAATGGTACCTGAGTGGGTGAGTAGAGAACAGTTAACTCTGCAAATCCATGGCAAGGATAACAGTTAACTCAAATCCATGGCAAACCGGCTGCCCAGACCCAGAGAGCTTCAATTGAAACAAGAACTAAAGTGCCCAGAGGTGCAGTGTGTTCTCCTCTATGCAGTGCTGGTCAGTGGAAGCTCAGGTTTTGCAAATACCTTACCAATTTTCAGATAAGAAATTTTTAGCCACCACAAATGTAGCAGAAAAGGGGTTTGTCTGGTGCTACTGTCGGGGTGACAGACTACATTCAGCTCGCTCTGTCTGTCCATATTCTTGAGAAAAGGTTTGGGGGAACACTGTAACCCATTAGCTCTTTCTTCTGTTGCTTCAAGTACCTCTGCAAACCTGGCTGCTTTGACACAGACTATAAATTTGATATTTTCTTACGAATGCTTAACTGAACTTAAATTTCTCCTGTTATTCAGCAGTAATTTGGTCTTCCCCAAAGCCAAGAAAAGCTTTGGATGACAGTGGAACCCTGTTGTGGCCTTCTGCTCTGCAAGCATTCAAAAATAGCTTTATATAGTATAAAATTCTAAAATTAGATAATGTCTCCAACTGATTAGTTGGAAATACTCCATATTGCTTTATGTCCCTGGTACTACAGAGACCACTTGACCCTAGTGTGAGTCTTTAGTACAATATGCGTGGGCCAAACTTCTTCGGAGGGCGGGCTGCTTCTGACCTCTTCCAACTGAGAATAACACTGTTATTGAGAAGAAACACGCTGTTATTGAGAAATCCTCCCCCTCCTCTATCTACCAGCCCTTGACTGATCATTAGTTATCAAGTAGGTTCTGTTTCCTGCTTCGAGGAGGAAGAACAACGGACAAGCTGAGAACAGATGGTTATTTTTGTCTCAACTCTGACTGCTGTCTTCATCATCTGTCCTTTTCTAAAATGTCACTTTGGTTTAAGAGTGTGTTTTAAAGGAACCTAATGCAAGGAAGAGCATCTTCCGTAGTGAAGCAGCGTGCAAGAAGACTCTTTAATTGCAGGCTTCCCCAGGGAGTCTCACAGCTCCATCCTCAGAAAAGAGGACGGGTTTTTTGTAATTTAGGCACTGTGTCACAAATTCTGCTCTGCCTCATATAAAATTGAACGTCTCCAACCTCAAGTCATTTAAATTATCAACTTGCAAACAAAGCATCGAAAAATTCTGAGCACCTTAAATCTGTGTTTTCAGCAGCAGTCAAAGATAGATGGGGTGAGGTTTAATAAGGCCAAGTGCTGGGGCCTGCATTTCAGTCACAACAACCCCAGGCAACGCTACAGGCTGGGGGAAGAGTGGCTGGAAAGCTGCCCAGCAGAAAAAGACCTAGGAATGTTGGTGGACAGCCGGCTGAACATGTGCCAGCAGTGTACCCAGGTGGCCAAGAAGGCCAATGGCATCCTAGCCTGTATCAGGAATAGTGTGGCCAGTAGGAGGAGGGAAGTCATCATGCCTCTGTACTGGGCACTGGTGAGGCCTGACCTCGAGTGCTGGGTTCAGTTCTAGACCCCTCACTACAGGAAGGACCTTGAGGGGCTGGAGTGTGTCCAGAGGAGAGCCACCAAGCTGGTGAGGGGTCTGGAGAACAAGCCATACAAGGAGAGGCTGAGGAAACTAGGCATGTTTTGTTTGGAGAAGAGGAGGCTGAGGGGAGACCTCATTGCCCTCTACAACTCCCTGAAAGGAGGGTGTAGGGAGGTGGGGGTTGGCCTCTTCTCCCAAGTAAATAATGACAGGACCAGAGGAAAGGTCTAAAATTGCTGCAGGGGAGGTTTAGTTTAGATATTAGGAAGAATTACTTTCCTGAAAGGGTGGTCAGGCACTGGAACAGCCTGCCCAGGGAGGCGGTGGAGTCTCCATCCCTGGAGGTATTTAAGAAAAGTGTAGACATGGCTCTTCAGGGCATGCTCTAGTGCCTGAGATTATTGGTTTGTGGGTGGGTGGGTGTGATGTGGTGGCGTGTTGTGTTTTTTGTTTTGTTGTTGGTTTTTTGTTTGGTTGGTGGTGTTGGGTTTGTTTTTTTTTTGAGGTTGGACTTGATGATCTCAGAGGTCCCTTCCAACCATGGTGATTCTGTGATAGATGTAGGGTCTAGTGCATCTGATCATTTAAATTTGAGCTTCTATCCTACAGGCAAAATAATAGCAAAATGCTGTTAAAAAAACTTGATTTTAAGCGTGGTGAAAGGAGAGGAAGCTGCGTGCTGGTGGGGTGCCTTTGCTCGGCGCTGCTTTGAATCACTTTCCCGGGGGTGAGGTGCTCGTAGAAACGAGAATTTTCGTGACTCTTAAATGTCGGTAGGCCTTGGGCCCTTGTCTCTTTGAAGAGACCCTCACGGCTGGAGGGAGAGAGGGGCCGAGGCCGCAGAGGGACGCGGTGGCAGCCCCGCAGCCCGCTCCCCTGTCGCTAGATGGCGGGCGGGGAGCGCGGCGGCGGAGAGCCCCCGGCGGCGGGCCCGGGCGAGGGGAGGAGCGGCAGCCCGGGGGCGGAGCGGCGGTGCTTGCCCATCGGCTCAGCCGGGGACCGGCGAGCTGCCGCCGAGGTGATGCTGCGGCCGGAGGAGCCCCGGGCGGGGGAGGCGGTGAGGAGAGAGCGGGGCTGGACGCCTGGCCCCGCCGCACGGGGAGGAGGGGGCGGCCGAGCGGGGGCTGCCCCGGCCCGGGGGCGGTCCGTCAGCCGGGGGAGCGAGGGGCGGGCTGTAGCGGCCCGAGGGGACGGTTGAGGCGGGGGTGGTCGGGGAGGTCCCTGAGGGAAAGGGGCGGCTCAGCCCCCGGGCCGGGCACGGCCGCCGTGGGGGCGGTAACCGAGGTGCCGGGGTCCGCTTCTCCCGGCCGGGGCATGGGCAGCCGTCGGGCTCTCGCCGCTCGGGAGCGGCGGGGGGGCCTTCTCCTCGGCGGGGGTGTGCCGGCAGCTCCCCTCCTGCCCCGCCGCCACCGGCCCCCCGCTCTGTCTGGGTTTGGGGGACGGTTTTGGGTGTTTGCGTTCCCTCCAGGTGAGGGGGGGTCCCGTCTTCGGGTCTCCCGTCTGTGGGATGCGGTGTTGGATAAAGTTGAGTTACTGCTGAGCTCCTGAGTAGCTGAATGAGTATTTCCGTGGGGGTTTCGTTGTTGTTGGTTGGTTTTTTTTGTTTGGTTGGGGTTTTATTTGTTTGTTTTAAATGACTGTGGCTGCTACTCTCTTATTTGTTCTGGTGGAAACCAAGTGCGCTGGTACAGGTAAAGTCAGGCTCCGAGCACTGATGTGGGAGTGGGGGATCCCACTCCGGACTAGTGGGAGGTGTCCCTGCCCATGGCGGGGGGGTGGAACCAAATGATCCCAACCCAAACCAGTCTATGGTTAACGGGAACGATGCTTAGCTGGAGGATCTTAGGTGCGGTTAGTTACCCGAGTCCAGCTGTTTAGCTCAATCAGGATGGTGACAGTGGTGATCTTGCATAGCATTATCACTGTCCTGGTGATGGATAGGGGACGCTTTAGATCCCTGAAGACAAAGAAGGAGGTGTTGAAGTTACAATTTGTAGGCAAAGGCACTCTCCCACCCACCCCTAGAAAAGAGAGGAAGGTCACAAAAACAGAAGTAGAGAGCACTTGGGAGCACCCCTCTGTCTGACCTGTAGGTAGCTCCTACCCCACTTGAGCCTGGTGGGGACGTGAAGTGAATAACATTCTCTTTGGGCAGATTATTTAAATCTTGTTCAGCTTTACTATTCAGAGAATCCTTTTTCCTATGCCTCTCCTTTGACATTGTCACTCCATCAATTTTATCTCTCCATATGTGGTTACCTATGATTTGCAAGTAGTCAGACCACTTAAAGATGCCAAGATTTGGATGTGTGTATTTTATTTTTCTGTTCAGCATTTTGAAGGGGATGATATAATGCTTAGTCCATGATACCCACGTAATTTTCATGTGGTTAAACCACTGACAGCTTCTGTCTTAGTTCTGGATTAAGATCTACTTCATTAGTCATCGACACATCTATAATGGACCAGAAACAAGTATTGTTAATGCTACTAACAATTACAAAAATGATTTTTCAACCTGGATTCTATTCATGTCACTCAAACTGATGTTAAATAAGAAATCAACAAGACCTGCCAATTAATAAAACAAGTTTCATGTATAGTCCTGTACAGCACACTGTATTTTTATACCGGAGTGCCAAAGCCTGTCAGTTCTTACAAGGAACACAGAAACAACTTGTGTTCTTTGCTACTTGCAAGTCATTCCGTTTCCTCCAGGCACCTTCAGCTCAAATTAAACACTTGTTTCAATACTGATCTCTCTTGATTCTTGCACATACTGGTAGCTTGCTCAAAGCAGGGATATAATTAAGGCATTTTTCTATTTGGGGATTAATCATAGCTTTTGTGGAATGTTCTTAAGTGTCTCTTCATGTGGGCCTTGCCTCGCTAGCTCAGCTCTGTCACATACCCCAGTGCTGTGGAAATCAGAATGAGGGCTTTCAGTTCCTCTTCACAAAGAGTTGCCTTAGTTTTGTTATTTTAAAATTTTGTAATTAGCAATAACAATTTCCTCTGACACCTAACTCCTAATTTTCAGTATGATTTGTTATTTTGTAGCAGTTGTAACAAATGAGACTATGACAATGCAATGATGAATGCAAAATAACATCTTCCAGTAGAAGATCTTGCTAAGTGAAAGCTTTCAAGCACATGCTGCGTGGTGTATTATTCTGCCTGATTTGAAAGTATCCTGCAAATAGCCACAGAAGGCTTTAGTTTTACTCTTGAAATACACTTGCCATTCTGCTCTTTTTGTTTCCCCTTATACACTGATTGTTTTCCCTTTGTAGGTTTTTTTTTTTTTTCAGTATTCTGAAGCTGGCATAGGAGGACATCACACTGAAGAACCTGTTAATTTTCAGCAATATTGAAATGTTCCTGCTGGAGTCTCTAACATTATAAAAAGCTGTGTGGCTTTCTACTTTGGCTATTTTTAAAGTTTTCTTTGTCTACCTCTTCATCTCAATGACATGGTAGGAGAGCACTTCAAGTTTCAACAAAGGCAGCTTAACTTTTTGAGTGAAAGCGGAAGGCTTTTTGGAAAACGTTGTGGAAGAGATTTAGTGTTGAATTTTCCTTTTTCATGTTCCTTAATGAAGTGTGAGAGGTTAGAACACTATATTCATATCTCATGGCCCTGAAGAGTTGATGATATAAAATGTTTGACCCAAATCTTTTTATCAAGAAGTGAATTTGGTATGAAAAAAAAAAAAATACTTGGGAAAAGCAGGTAAATTGTTATAAGGTTGAATGGGAGCATAATACTAAGGCAAAATGAAATAAGACAGGGAGAGTTACAAAAGCTTATCTTATCTTGGGCTTGGAGTAAAGAGGGAGGAGATTGCTGTTGAGAAACAAAGACATTTAAAGGGAAGTACGGAGAAAGGGATATTACTGTTGGTACAGTATATAGTACCCAAAAGAAAGCTAACCTCAAACCTCTGCGCTGCATATTTCTCCCCTAAGTTACAAAATGAAGTCACAGTTTTAATTTTATTTTGTTTTCTTTCCATAAATTAACAGGAGAATCAACAGTGGATATATGGGAACATTAAAGTGCCATCTGGAAGTGGTGCTGTTGTGCCTTTGGCTAAGGTTTCATGATAAGTTAACACTGCTATTGAAAGACCCAACGTGTCTCTTCCCCTCAGTACCCGTGCTCTTTGTCAGTGCCAGCCTCAGCACGGCTGTGTCCTGACTTGAAGATCAGAAGAACTGATCCGAGATAAAATGATATGGCAAAGAAATTAACAGTTAGTTTTCAACCCAGTGCATTTCCCTGATTCGTTCTTAATGATAAATATACAGCGAGTTCTATAATCACCTGGAAGGAGCTTGTACAGTCTGTTTAGTAAGTAATTACAGATGATGGTAAATATGTTGTTGATGCTGCAATTTGCAACAGGCCCCTCTTAACCATTTCTGAGGGTGCCTTAAATACATCGGGCCCTTAGAATGCTGTTTTTCTCTTTTGCAGTTCATATGGAACTGCAAAGTCTTTGCAGCTGAGTCCTTTTTAAACATAGCATTTTAGCTTTTTTATGCCTAGTGTGCTTTTATAGTAGCACGCCTTGAAGAAATAGCATTAAGTGGTTTGTTTGTGTCTATTTTCTATTGTTTCTTACTGTTGTCTTCTGTTACGTTTCAGGCGATGTGACACTTCTTAGAGTAAAGATGAACTGTGAATCTGTTTTGAATTAACTTATTCTCAGTGGCGTCAATAAACTTTGCTTCTGTCCTCTAACACATGCTACTCCAATGTTTGACTCTTTATGAACGTTATGAATGCAAGATGCTCGTGGTGGCTATGAGAAGGGCTAGTGATGTCAGCCCGTGAAGCTGACTGTGCACAGACGTGCCAAGAAATGTCAGGAGTTTGAGGGAATTGCTCTGTGGGCCATTAGATGCTTGCACCTCCCACTGAGACTGCTCTGGTGTAAAGTACACAGCACAGAAGAGATACTAATTACATTTCTCTGCCTTATGAAGACTTCAAGAAGTCAGACTCTCGGACTCAATGCTTACAGTTTGTCATAAATTAAATCTATTACAGTAACATGAAATCAGTGGGAACTCTTTCTTATTTGAGAATAATGTATTTTTCTGTTGTGTAACAGTGATCTTTCCAGACGTAGCCAATGTGCAGTGGAGAGGAAGAGCTCTTTCTTTCTGAGGAGGAATTAGATATAGAAATTCTGTTCCTTTATTTAAGCAAAGGAGCAGCAGAAGGAAAACAGCTTTTCCACACAGAAATCTTTACCTCAGATAGACATGGAACAGATTGTTAGGGGATGTAAACTCGTGTTAGCACCACTGAAATCCATGCATTGATTTACAGCATCTATGGATCCTTCCCATTAAATCTGTGGAGTATAATGTGTCTTGAGGTTTCTTCTGTCCAGATACATACGCAAAAAAGAGGTGGTGAAACTTTTGTGGCTTGGTTTTAAATCCTGTGTCAGTGAAATTATGATGTTAATATAATGCGATAGTTTATGCCACCATGAAGACTTCACACAGAGTTAAGTGAGACACAAGCATCTCAGGAAATAACCTTAATTGGCTGACAGGTGTGGTCACTAAGCTGATGATGATGCCAGCTGTTAACAATTTCTGAGACAATAGATACCAGTCTTAGTTCAACGCAGCTCTAACATAGTCACAGAGCTTTCAGGCTTAGTTGGGTCGCATTTCTGCTACTCAGAACGTGGCCTGAGCTCACATCTGCATTCTACTGAAGAGCTCTTTATCCTCAGACCACATTATGTCCTAAATATGCACATACATGTTTGCCCTTGTGAAAACAGACACTATTTCTTCCATGTGCTTAAGATCTTTTTTATTGTTCTTCCTTTCCTCTTTGGGACGGCATAATTTGTCTTTTTGAGTTTTTGAATAACTGTCCTGGAGATGACTCAGAATTCAGTCCTTCCCCAGCTTGCATGATTACAGACCTAAAGTAGCTCACTCATTTGACCTGGTGTGTCTGGTCTCCTGGGTTCATGTGGTTGTTCCGTGGGTGACTTGTAGCAACCTTTTCAGGACACCCTTTCTAGAGTGAAGTGTGTACTTTGTTGCCTGACTAGTGACTTGTGTTTCTTTGTTTCTCTCCTCTCTGCTTCTCTGGCAAAAGGCTTTTGCCTTTCCTATTGCCATCTTCAGTGTTGGTGTGTCAGCTGCCTCCAGGAATACCTCCATACCTGAAATGGTTCCCTCAAATCTGTTCTGTTGCAGGAGCTGGCTGCAGATAGGTCTCCAGAGGCATAACACCACCTTATTTCAGCTGAAAAGTTCACCCGGGCTCTGCAGAGAATGATGTTTGCTCCAATTATACGGAACAGGTTTTATAAAGTAAAAGAAGAGCTGAATGGCAGTGACCATCTTTAGTCCATGTGAAGCACAACCTTTGGAGTGAACTTAGGTGCGTGCTGCTCCTCACATTTGCTTCAGTCTAAATCAAGACTCTAGTTTTTTCCATTCTACCCCTTGCCCACAAAGGGCGTTTGTCTTTTTACCTATTGCTCTTCCAGCACCCTTTCTTCTGTTTAATGCCTTTACATGGTCGCAACTGCCTTTGCCATGTTGTTCCACACAAGAATGATTGTACCTGGTTTGGGAGGTCCTTGGGCACTATTAAGAATGGCAAAAAAAACCAACCCTGGAGTTCATCTGACTGTTGGATTGATAACTACAATTTGAATTTCAGAGGTGACTCAGGTTTTCTTAATTTTATTGCTGGGTGAAAGGTTAATAAACTTTATTTAGGAACAAGATCATTCCTTACTGCCCAGGTGAAAAATGATATAGAGGTCTGCTAAGGCAACACTTGCTCGTTCTGCTTTCACGATGAACATTTAAGTGAAAATGGGACAACTTTCCTTTGGTTGCCTTTATTTAAACGAAATAAAAAGTTTTCATCAAGGTAATTAGTTTAATTTTGAAGAATATAAGATGTGATTAGGATAGGAGAATAAATTCAGGGTTTAAAAAAATTATATTACAGTGCAAATGCAGGATTTGGGGTGGCCTTTTAATTTTTCTGATTGCCATCTTCTGTATTCGAACTCTGACCATTCCATTTGTTTTTAAAAACACGCTCAGAACAGAAGGTTTGTTCTCCTTGCAGTTGCATTTCTTCACTGGCATTTTGTGAATAGCAGTCTTTCATTATAAACTTCAGTTGAGAGTAACTCTGTCACCTCCTGTCCCCTGTGGAGGTGAGATCCAGGGTTCTTGGCAGGCACTTTGGTAGCTGTTATTCTGAATTCTGAGTTGAGTTCTGAATGTAGGCTCCTTCCTGAAATGGGAAAAACACATCAGTGGCTGCCCAAAACTGCCCCTTTGAGCAGCTCTTGGTTCTCCTCCATAGGTTCAGAATAATCAGAGTGGTTTGGGTTTGGTTTTTCCTTTTAGGTATTGCTCATGGGTTGGGTTTTGGTGAGGTTTAACCATTTTTCTGTCAGTGAATAACGTGGGTTGTAACTTCAAATCGACGTCTGTAAGTCCCGCTTTGTCGGTATCCCCCAAGTGCAAGTGTTAGAATTAACTTTTCTGCTTCAAAACCGGAGGGAGAAGCTTGGGGAGAAACTTTTGCTGAAACACGCGTTTCCGTTGCAGGTTTAGAAGCCTGCGGGCAGGAGCTTCCCTGTGGGATCTGGTGGTGGGATCCGTGTGGAGGCCGATGCCGGGGAGGGCCCTTCATGGCCGTTGGGGCACCTCCTGGCCCGGGGGTGACAGGGGCCTCCCGGAGCTGATAAATTTTACCTTCCTCACTATAATGAGCAGGAACGGGAGGGAAGGGGCGCCCCCAGACCTGTCCTCTGTGACTGTTTTTTCTCCCCCCAGGTGGCAGTCGCTGGAGAGACGACGGGGGAGCTGCTGAGGCGGAGCCCCCTGCGGCGCGGGGCGAGAAGGCGGTGAGGCGGACAGCGCGCGAGGGGCGCGGCCATCTTGGCGGCGCGGGGAGGGCGGTGGCGCTGCGCGCGCAGCGGGGCGCCCGGCGGGCGGCGGCCTGCCCTCCGAGACACCCGAGCTGGATTTCAAGGGTGAATTGTATAATAATAGAATCATAGAATGGTTAGAGTTGGAAGGGACCTTAAAGATCATCGAGTTCCAACCCCCTGCCATGGGCAGGGACACCTCCCACCAGACCAGGTTGCTCCAAGCCCCATCCAGCCTGGCCTTGAACCCCTCCAGGGATGGGGCAGCCACAGCTTCCCTGGGCAGCCTGTTCCAGTGCCTCGCCACCCTCACAGGAAAAAATTTCTTCCCGAGATCTAACCTAGATGTCCCCTCTTCCAATTTAAAACCTTTACCCCTTGTCCTTTCACTATACTTCCTGACAGAGCCCCCTGCCAGCTCTCCTGTAGGCTCCCTTCAGATGCGGGTAGGTTGCTATAGTCTGTATAGGCTGTATAATCCCTGTTTTCCCTTGGTCCTTCCTGTTCCCAGGAAGTGTTCCCAGGATGTTGCGTCACGAAACATTCCTCAAAGACCACTCCATTGCTGGGTCGCTTTGAGACAGTGGCACCAGGGTGGCTGATGTGTGTTTCAGTGACATTCATGGCCACCAGCTTCGAATTGAGGCCAGCAGGTGCTGGATGCTGTGCAGAAATGACCATCTAGTTGTGTCTGTGAAGGGTGGGCCATCAGGATATGAGCGATCTGGGTACGGATGGAATAACTTGAGTGGGGAGTGCTAATGAACGATGGTGTTGCCACTGACACGCTCTGCAATGTTCGTAACACACCAATTATCTTTGGCTGTTGTCGGTGCCTAATTGTTTGGGATAAATGGTTTAGCACCAGAGGTGTGTGTCACTGTTCAGCCTACCCCAGGCTGGCTGCAGGAAGGGGTGCTGGCTGAAGGCCGTGTGGGTTACGGTGTTCATGTAAAAATAATGAACGTGGGTTTTGCAGCCGACTTTTCTTTCCTTCCCTAGGCTAAAAAAAAAATATGTAGAGGAACTGGTACCACTTTAAACCCTTCAGAAGCATTCCATAGAACACTAGCTCCGATAGCACGGACCAAGTGTACCTAGAGGGACTTCCTCACTGTCTCCCCGTTAGCACTTAGCACAACAGTTTTCTGCTGCCTTCAGGCATCTTGTACAATGAGTGTATCATCAGCAACTACAATGGTTGCTAATTGTACTGAATGTACTTCTAATGGCAAGAAGCCACCAGCCAACACCTCCTCAGGGCCTTGTTGCCTATGAGCTATTTTGTTGGATGATTCTTAGGAATTGCATAGATAAATGGACAGGGACAGGATAAAGTGCAGCAGATCAGAAAATTCTGCAGGCAATGTTTCTTAAGCAGTTGAAAAGTAATTTTCTGACTTTATTCTTACCAGCTTTATAGCAAACGAAAGATATTGGTGGGATGGCCTTTCTGCACATTGTCTTCTGTTCACAGCACAAGTGCCAATGTTGCTTCCTAAGCATCTTTTCACTTCTCTGTCCGTGTGTCCCAGTGTTGTTTGGAGAAATGTTGTGCTTGCTCTCAAGGACAGAACTCATAAGTCATAGGTGGTCCCCATGTGATCTAGTGTGGTCTGCAAGAACCGACTGAAAACTCAAATTGACATGTTTGACACAGATTATGGAAACCATCATCAGCTAACTAACGATTATTATTATTTGGTTACAGGACAGATCTTTCTTGCACCTTGGATGTGCGTTCTGCTCAAGAGAAGCGAGGCCACCATCCTTGTTGTAGGCAAATCAGTCAGCAGTATAGCCAGTTGTCAATACTTTTTTGACTTCTGTCAGAGGTTTCTGGTTTTGTCATTGCCATGTCTTGCTTATGGAAAGGAGACATCATTGCTTCCGGAAGGAAGTGGCATAGAATGGAAAGAAACAAAAGCCTGGTTCAGCAAAGTCTCACATGATTAGTAGGGGACTGAAAAGGAGGAATAGCTGCCTTGTGAGAATGGTTCAGCATTAGTGGCCGTTTAAGCAGTTCTTTTTCCATTCAGCTTTTGACAAAAATAGCTGTAAAGGAGCATGGGAGCCTCAGAGAACACTGTCTATTTTTTGATACATCTTGGCTTACATTTGTCAGCTTTAGATTCTCTAGTACGGCACATCTAGTCTGTGCAAAATGTAGAATACGAGAGATTGGTTTCTTGGGCCAAAAAATCCTTTGAGTTCATTCCTGAAAGGTGGTGATTGCTTCAGTGATACGACATCAGCTGCTCAAAGCAAGTGGTTTGAATCAATAGCTCTTCACTGCTTATTGTATTCTGTCTGATTTACTATTAATTTCATTCACTCAATTCTGTTTGGGAGCTTACGCTAAGATTTTGTGTGTACCTTGTGCTTTTTCCCGTCAGTCAGGCGTACACCATACAGGGAAAGACGGTTGGCTTGTTCAGAGGGATGCAGTGAGCTTTTAAACCTGCTGGGAGACCTATTCTCTTGCCAACCTTTTCTACAAAAACCACTAACCCAGTTTTCCGTCAGTCAGGCGTACACCATACATTCTTGGCTCCAATACAGGGAAAGACGGTTGGCTTGTTCAGAGGGATGCAGTGAGCTTTTAAACCTGCTGGGAGACCTATTCTCTTGCCAACCTTTTCTACAAAAACCACTAACCCAGTTTTAATATGCTATCTTTGCATGGCCCCTGAAAACATTTTTCCACAACCTGCGAGCAATTCCCTCGTATGCAGATTATTGACCTTATCTGGGAAGATGAAAGCGCTGCAGTCAGCATGCTGATGCTGTGCCTTTCTATCCGATACCTACAACCTAAGGTTCCTTTCAGCAGCACATCAAGTGGTATCTGGGAATCTGATAAATACAATGTAGTATTTGAACTGATTGCAGTTTCTGTGCCTACCAATAATTTGGTCTTTTGTCTATGCCAACAAAAGGCAAGGGGAATCTTGCTTTTTTCAATCTGGCATTCAGTGAAGTATTCACATAGGGGGATTTGGCTTTTCTCCTTTGAGTGTGCTGCTGCTGCTTTTCACTTACAAGTACTCTTGATGCATACATTTGAATACTGAAATGAGGAAAACCCTGAATCCTCAGTGCCAGGAAGACAAAATGCTATTTCCAGTGTCATCCAGTTATACCTGGCTAGGCACAGCATGGCACAGCAGCTGTACAGCAGGTAAGTTACAGTGGCAATGCAAATACAGTCCAGCATGCCTCACGCTTGCCATGGAAGGAGCATCTTGCGATGAAAATATTGTGCTAGAAGAAGTTTAGTGCCAGTTATTTAACTTTTTGTGATGTCTTCCTTCAGGCACTGCCTCCAACAAAGTAAATTAATGTCTTTTTAAGTGGCTTCAGAGCTTCTCAAATATAATTATCAAATTGTGATTTTTAACTGAGCTATGATTTGAAGCAGTAACACAAAAGCAAAAAAAATTATTTGTAATAATCAGTCTTGTATATGCTGTTCTCGTATTGTTTCCCTGGGCCATTGTTGTTCACCTTTTTAGATATGATTCTTTGTGCTTCTTGTATGTCTGAAAGCACAATTGAAAACGATAGCTTTTCAGAGATGCACAGCTGGTTTAGTTACATGTGGAAATTTGGTACTTCCATTCCTTCGGCTCCTAATCCTTGAAGAGGATGTGTGGCTAGATACAAAATCTCTGCTTATGTTTGATAATTCTCTTTTTTCTTTTTCTTTTTTTTTTTTTTTAATATGTTTATTGATCCTCCAGCAACTCACCAGTTTATAAAAACACAGGTTAGTGGTTCTCAACCCACTGAACTTTCTTGAAGAACTCGCCCTGGGGAAATTATGTGTTTGTAAATCTTGCTTTACTAGGGTTCTGCAGACTAGCTTCTAGCTGCTTATCTTTGTCTCATGGACTTACAGTTTGGGAACCTCCTCCCTGAGGCTCTAGATCTGAAACCTGGTTTCACCACTGGGGAAAAGAGAGGAAGAGGTTGTTTTATTTGGTTCGCTGTGGCTGGGGTTTGCTGGCTTCTCAGGAACATACCAACCTCAGTTTTCCCTTTTCTCACCACTAGAGCTGTTGGTTTGCGGTGATTAGTTTTACTCGTGATGCTTTTATGTTACTCTGTATTAACATATGGGATCAAAGACTGAAAAAGAATGTAGAGAGATTCTTTCAAAAACGTCCCTGTGACAACTAGAAATTGCACAGTGTCTTTAACTTGTGGCTCCAGCTATGTGGTTGGTTTTTTTTTCTGAAAAAATAATAGTTCTTATAAAATACAAAATAACAACAGTCTGTGGTAGTTTAACTGGTACAGCTTGAACTGCAGTGTATGCAAGGATCAGGTCTTGCTGCCCTACATGCAGTGTGTCGTTCCTGGTTTGTGTTTTAATTCATCATTCATACTCTGGTTGTGCTGTCTCCTAACTGACTTTGGTGCTGTTGCTTTGCTGCCTCCTTGAGCTGAGTCTTGCTGACTTGAATTGTTTGGAATCAAATTTTCCTTCCTTACCTCCTCCTTCAATTAGTGTATTAAAACCTAGTAAGGAATACAGTTTTGTTTTTTTTTTTTCCCATGGAGTGCTGTGCTGCAGTGCCTGTGCTGAGCACTCTGCTAAATCTTCAGTAAGATAAAGTAAAAGACATTGCACAAGGGGAAATATGTCTTGATTTATAATGTGGGGTTTCAGACCAGTCCTGCTTTCTGTGGCTCATGGGCGGTTGCTGTACCAAGAGAATCCTTTCCCTTTGTCATGTGCTTACTCCTCTTGAACTCCTCTGTCGCTGTGGTTCTGCAGACTGCTGCAGAGTGACTCTTCTTGAATCATATTTGCATATCATTTCCTTTCATCACAAGCTGCTTGCTGGAAAATCAGTTCTCCTGTGTCTTGTATTGGTTGGTTGTTTTTACCCCCAAAGAAAGGTGGTTTGTTTCCTCTGTGTCTGCTCTGACCTTGTTGTGTTGGTGGTTTCTCTACTGGGTCTGTACAACATCTCCCTCTTTCTGGTTATGTCCCAAACTGTGTTTATATTTACAGTAGTTATCTAACATTCAGCTGTAAGAGTGGTTTTCCCTATGTCCTTTCTGAGAGCAACATTAGCAAGCAAGTTTGTTACCTTGTATTTGGAAAGTCCAGGCTCAAATTTTAATCTGATGTGGTTTACCTGCATATGAGTCTCACCTCAGACAGACCACCAATCTGTTTTTCATGTGTGCTTTATGGTAGAGGAGGTGTTTTTTTGCCTACCATTGATCCCAAAGAATTCAATAGAACAAACCTGGAATTCATCTGCTTCAGCTCCTTCATTAGATATTCATTCTTTATTTTAATTTAACATTAGGAAATCTAAGTCTGACTCTGTTCTCAGGGATCCTGCCTGAGTGTCTGTGCTCACTTTCTATTGGATATAAAGTCCATAATGTAAAGATAACAGAGTGTGTGTGTGTGTCCAGTCATGTTGCTGCTGGGGAAGGTGTTTGTGTGTATCTATTTGCTGGATGTAGTCCTGAGAACAGCAATACAGGAATACAGGACATACTGTTGTTTGTTTACAGTAGCAAGCTACTACTGTTTTGATATGTCTGTTTGACCTCCTATTACTGACACTTATAGCACCATAACTGTGTGTACTCATTCTGGTAATAAAAACACCATAAAACCTTGTTATGAGTCATTTTATATGTATATAGCTTTGTCTATACTCAGCCTTTTAAAACACAACTTCTTAAAAAAAAAAAAAAAGACAAATGAGTCATGTGAACATCAGTAAAAACTTCTAAGTACCTATTAGTGTTTACAAAACATGGTCCATGGATTGCATAACTTAAAATCAAGCATAAATGCCTGCTATAAGATTCTGGATTAAATCTCAAAATGCCCAGAAAATTCCCTGCAGCATTAGCCCAACTCCAGATTCTCACCATTCCAGCTGAAAGACCCTCACTCTTCCCTATGATATTGAAAGAAGAATATCTTCTGGCTCAGTCTCAATCTCTTTTGAAGGGATCCTCTTTCCTCTGTATTTTTAAAGTCTATTAAGATTGTAGGCAGGACAGCTTTAATCCAGACCTCCTATACTCCACTGTAGTTGAGAAAGGAAGCTGGTATAAACGTGGGTTCAACTGCCTCTCTTATTTCTATTGTCAATAGTTGCTGCTCTGATTTACAAATTAGGATACCTATTTGGGTATTTTAGTGGAGATTTTCCTGGTTTTGCTTTTATCCTTTGCTCCAGAGAGCTCTACATAGTTCTTGTTTTATCCATTGTTTTTGGCTTGTACATTCCATTAGCTGTAGTGCTCTCCTTGGAGGTGTGTTATTGCCACCTTGTGTAGCACTGGCAGTTGTTTATATAGGAAATAGGGTAATACTTGCTAACATAACACTTAGCAGGATTTCAGATAAGGTTCAGGCTCTCATACCGATACCAGGAACGAGCTTGGTTGTATTAGGTAGAAAAATCCCAATAAAATCAAAGCATGTTGGATGGTATAGAGGCAGTTTTCATTTTAAATCCATCATTTCCCCTCATGTCTTTCATAATAGAAAGTAGATGATCTCCTGGGAGGAGCAGTGTGAAAATTTGGGGAGAAGGCTTTACAATTTTGATGTGGGAGTGCTGTCATCTACTATTTGGATTTTGTTGTCTCATGAATTACATGAGAATGTAAGTTATTTTCCCAATCTGTACTTTATAACGTACTGCAAAATGTCTCTTGTGATACCATTTCTGAATAAGTGTTTTTTGAAATATTAATGTGAAAAATAAGTGAAGTGAAAAAATAAAAAAGTGTAGTGTTTATCTTCAAGATCCATCTTCATATGAGATACTTTTTTTTTCTTTCATGCAGACTAGAAGTGATACATCAGAGATCCAGGAAGAGACAATGCCGTTCATTGAAGACAAGGTGATGGAAATGAACCACATCTATGCCAAAGCTGATAAATGAGAGGTTTGTTCATTGCATTAGAAAATTTATATTCTTATTTTTGTGTGTTTTATAGATTAACTGTCCAGATATTTTTATGGAGCACTCAGATGCTTATGCCTCTCTATTGTCTTATATTTGTTTTTAAATCAGTTTGTTTACCTGTGGTTCAGTGCATATAAGTGTTAATGGCTTTGGAACATCACCGGATAATTTATTGCTGTGGGTTCTACAATTCCTAATGGTATACTAAAAGCATTAGTTGTGGTTTTGATGTTAATAGTAATGCTAATAATGTTAATTTGTTTTGTGACTCAAAGGATTATCTGTGAAACCATTTATAGCTTCAGAAATTCAAATCTCACATCCAGTGCTGGACATACCCATTTTAAGTTGTTGATGATTATCTTAGGTAGTAGTGGAGAGATCAGGGAGCTCCCATCTTCTGTGGTGTCTGGTTTGGTGTTTATTGATTGTATCCTGGCTGAGGGAAGCCAGTGTGACTCACCAAGATGATGCCCTCACCATATTTAGTAAGCAGTGTGTTAAAATTTGTGTCAACTGAGGTCAAGTTTGCCTCTGGGAGTAATATAATGAAAACATGACGAAATAAATTGTGTAATGTTTAAAATCAGTTTTAACTGACTCAAAGTGAAAGAAGCCAAGTGTTTGTGGTGTTAAATCCAGATGAGCCTGAAGCTTAAGCACTGCCTTACCCCTGTACAAAGTGACGTCCTCTGGTAACGTTTATTACTCTGGGAGGGAAAGGACAATTAACATAGCATTCAGCAAGTTTTCTTTGATGCAATTCATTTTTTGTAGTTCGTATTTTTACACCTACATTTAATAAAAGATTTATCAAACCACTTCATATTTTATGGACTTACGTCACACCATGAGAAGCTTCAGACAGGAAACTGAGGCAAGGCATTTTAGAACAAAAGCAGAAGTCAACTGGTAAATTGTTTAGTACCTGCCTAATTTTCAAAACAGAGTACCCCAGTCCAAGAAATAGCTAGCAGGGTCTCAGCATACTTGACAGTTTGGCCATACTTGAATGTAAACTTAAGCTGTGACTGTGAAATCTGAGTGAATCAGGTTCAAACCCAGCTGTTTCTGGAAGTGTCTCACCCATTTAGGTCTTTTTGCAAATTCCGTGTTTATAGGTGGTTGGGATTTTGGGGGGGTGAGTGTGTGTGTGTGGGGTTGTCTTTGAGCAGGAAAATAAAATTAAAACACTAAGCAATTAGTTGTGCCAAAAGCATGGAAAGCATCAGGGCTCCTTATTGCTTTTTTCCCCTCTAATACAGGGAGGGAAAAAAAACAAACCAACCCTTCCCGACCCTATTCCCTTAGTATAACTGTAAGGACACAGTAATTTGGAATATAAAGAACACACCAGTCTTTGCCAGGCTGCAAGTTAACCCTGAATAATGCAGCAGAATATTGTTGAGAGACTTTTTTGTTGGTTATCAAGGGAGGATAATACCTTGTTTGGCTAGGAATCAGTTTTTCTCCCTAACTTTACCAGCTGTAATGGCAGTAATCTCAGAGCACAAGATTAAATCGACAATTTGAGCAGTAGTTAATGTTTTAATTAGAACTTTTAAATTTAAAGCTTACCATCCATGGGGATTTTCAAGGGAGAAATCAACTTGTACTCCCAAGAGTAGAAAAGGGAGAGACTACTGTGTAATTTTTATACAGGATGAGAATCTGCTGGGTTTTAATTCTGATGTTGCCACTGGTACATTTTGGGCAATCAATTTACCTCACCTTCCTCAACCCTAAAATGGGAAGTGCTCAACTTCTCAAAAAAACCCAAACCACAACCAAACCCGAAGCTTAATCATTAATTGAGAGCATGAAAACTCTTTACAAACTGTTCTGTATTTTCACAAATAAATGCTGTGTTCCTTCTAGTTGGCTTTCCCTTATGGCTCAAATTTCAAATGGAACTGAACACGTGTGTTTTAGGTCAATAATTTCTGACCTTTATAAGCTAAAATCACCCATCCTTATCTTTTCCTCTGCCATCTCCTCCCTCCTACTGCTTTGCCCACTTTCTCACTCCCACCAGGAGCAGCAGTGTCTTTGCAGGTTCTGAAGAGCTTTTCACCTCACTGCTGAAAGGTTGCCAGAGCTTTAGATAGTGTGCAAGTGCTTACATACTTTGTATGCTGAAAAGGGAACAAATGTCTGCCCTCAGGAAAGGAGAAAAATTAGCCTTAGGTCATGACCAGTGGTGGTTCTCATGGCTGTAAACATCTCTAATTGACTTCTGAATATGTGCCCCTTGGATATTTATATTAGCAATAGTGTCCTCTGAAACCTTGCAAAGCTTTTTCTTCGACTTCTAGTTAGGATATGTTGAAACCCAGCACGGGTGTTTTTAATATTCATTAGGTGTTTTTCCTCTCTCCATAGGTATTTGTTAAAATCATTGCCATTATGTTTCCCTCCTAGAAGAGCAAGTGCTGGAAGCAGAGAAGAGCCATGGCACCATTCTTAATACAGTCTGCAACTTACTTCAGTGTGTAACTGTCTCATCATTTAAAAACGTGAGTGTTTTTGAAGCTGCTGCCAGCAGATGGGAAAGTGATGTTAAATAACCTTTCTGTATCTAATGTGGCATTATAGTATATTGAATTATTAATTTTAACTGGTCTAAAGTAACTAGGTACAGATTGCTTCTGTAAAGGGAATTTATTTTCATTTTTTTTAAAATTTTCAATAATGTAATTTTCTTCAAGTGTTGCTGTTTTGCTGTTTAGGCATTGAATAGTTCCAGCAGTAATTTTTACATTTCAATTTTCTACGTTTTGCTCCTGAATGAAAGGATCTTCTCTGTATATGTGTATGCAAATAGGAAGCTTGTTATACATCATCTTACAGTGAGAGACATAAGCATAGTTTTTTCTTTCTGTTTAGTCTTTGTTTTTATGTCAGTTATGTCAAAATTTCTTTATAGGGTCCATGGATGAGCACTAGAGGGGGATGAGAACTCTTTCAGTGAGTTTTAGCGATATTTGCTGGTAGAAGAAGAATCTTGAGAATCAGAAATAATGAGATCTGATGTGAGCTTGAGGAAGATTTACATACTCATCATTCTTTCTGTCCCTGTTCTTTTCCAAAAGTGTCTTCATACCACTTACCTTTATACTCTGTTTTCCTTCTCTAAGTTCCCAGGTCATTCCCTAAATCTGTTATTTCCCCAGCAATTCATCATAATCTGTAGTTAGCTTTTTCTGAACCCATGCCTTCCATTCCTCCTCCTCCATCTTGATGTGAATCTACCATGTTTCCGGTCCTAGCATATCTCCATCAGGATCCTTGTCATAGTCTCAGCTACCTCCCTGATTTCTTTTGTCCCTTCTGTGTTTCCACCATTATGTTTCCCTCCTCATTTTCTTCCGTGCCGATATGCCTACTGAGTAGGCAAAAATGAACAGGTATCATTGATCATGTATGTACAGCTGAACTGCTCCGAATTTTTTGTCTGGTGTCATAGCAACCTCTGGAAGCTTCAGTTGCAGGAAAAGTCCAGTTCAGTTTCTGCAGATCCCAGAGAAACCTTAACTGCTTAAAGAGAAATAATGAATATTCAGTCTGCTTGACAGAGGCGTGGACAGGAGATGGTGCGTACTGATTTAATCTTCAGCTGTCAAACTCTAGTGAATCCTTTGAAAACCACAGTTTATATAGACTCAGTAGAGAGTTGTGACTTGGCCAGATTTGGTAATATTTTCAGAGGAATAGGAAAATATGTCCCTGATATGAGGGCAGTTTACTGCCAATTTAAAATCTCTGCTGTAGCTTATGAAGGCACCGGACCTTTTCAAAAGAGCTAAACACTGCATACTTTTCTTAATTTCATTATCTGAATTGGCTTGATTTTGTTCCCTAAAACTTTCCAAACATGTTAAACCTGCAGCAGATACCCAGTCTGGAAAATATATCAAAGCTGGAAGTTTTGCAAGGTTGGTCTGCCTATATAAATAGCGCTGTATAACTGGGACGCCAAGAAGAATGTGGAAAAGGCCAGACTATTTACTCAGAAGCTGTTTTGAGTTGGACTTGAAGACATTATAGGGTTTTCAGGGTTTTTTCCCGTATAATTACAAAGAAAAATTTTAAAATATTGTGTAACTGTGTACTCCTGCTTGCAAACATCCTGGAATGATAGTATTAGTGAAAGAAAGAGGAAAAAAAATAGGAAATGCTGTAGCTTCCTACTGTACTGATGTTATCTTCCTCCCATCCTTTCCCTCAAAAATAGCACCTCTAGAAATCATGGTGAGATAGGTAACAAGGATGAGCACAGATAAGGAAAAGTTCTCTCACAGGAATTTCTGAACAAAGATTCAGCCCAAGGGAGAACAGGACAGAGATTTGTGAAGTCATTCTGTATGTGGAGCAGGTGAATAGAGAATGATTATTCACTCCCATAATTCAAGAACCAAGGTCATCCAATGAAATTATCAGCAGGCAGGTTCACAATGCAAAAAGGGAGGCACTTACTTTGCACTATGTGTTAATATGCCATAGAATTTATGTCCTTAGGATGTTATATATCCTCAAAGCAATTAAACAAATTTGTGGAGAAAAAAAATCCAGCAACAGGTATTAAACAAAACATCCATCCTTCAGCCACAAATTCTTGAAGACTCGGAAGTAAGTTTATATTCTTGCCCTTTAAACCTTTCCCTAGGCAACCCCTTCAACTGGTCACCACTTAAGAGGGATTATTTGGCTGGATGGACCTTTGAATGATGCAGTGCAGCTACTTGGTAGCAACTTCTACACTATGGTTCTCGCTGTAAAATCTGGCTCCATTCTGCTCTGTGCTGCTGAGGGATTATTCACTTCTAGTTGAAGTGTGCTGGAAAGGATAGAATTGTTTAAGGACATAAATGGAATTTGAATTTCTGCAGCAACTTCCCTTTTGGTGTGACTGTTGCCCGAAACTTAGTAAGATCCATGCCAACTATCCAAGTTTCTGTACTCTCTCCAAATCATTTTTTTTCCTAGTTGTCCATCACTTTTCCCCTCTTACGTAGAATGTTATTGCAGAGACGCCCTTTTGGCATCTTTTGCCATTTCAAAATTTTGACTGTCCTGACCATTTATGTGGGTGAGTTTAATTTGTTCTGAAATGAAATGATAGTATCCAACTTGTGTTTCTTCTCTCCATAATCTGATCAGACTGGGGGAAAGAAGTTTGAGTTCCCCTCTCTCTGAGTAGAGTTGGTCCATGTATATGTATTTCAGCTGTTTTTTCCTCTTCTAATTTAACATGCATGCTATTTCAAATATAAGGGAAATCTCTTTCACATTGTTTTGCAATTATGTTTCAAAGTGCAGCAAAATCCTGTAGTGTTTGTCTTTTTTATTGTTGGCTGTGTGTTTTGGGTGTTCAGAAGGTTGTTTTGTATAAAATCCAACGCACAGTAACACTGAGAAAGGTGTCTAATCTGTGAAAGAAAAATGAGTAATCAGAATTTACTTTTTGTGTTAGAAATATCCACAGGTGGTCTGAAAAGAAACGACCTTATACTAAATATAAATTACAAATATGACTGGGTAAGTCTGACAGGTTATACGAATATAACACCTCCTGAGGGAACAGAACAGAGGAAATAACTTTCTCTTGTGAAGTTTGTGGTTCTGTGGAAGAAAAGCTTTTCTTCTGTAAAGCTTGAACAGTGATTTCAAATCTTTTATCCAAAGATGTTATCTGTGCCCTGGCTGAATGGGGTTCAGCAATCTTAGAGAAAGGACAGGAAATCTATTTTAGAAAACTTCAGCATGTGGAGTTTTAAAAAAATGAAAGAAAACTGAATGTCACCAACTCTTGCTATTTTGCCATGCCTTGTGATATCTGGCATTTTCTTAAAGCCAGAATTTTTCTTTCCATGTCATTGGATGAGGATCTTGACAAATATTTATTTTTAGAGTAATTTTTAATGCTTGTTTAGTTGCAAGGAAAAGCTTATAGAATCATAACCCCCCAAAAAATCTCATGTCAGTGGTATCGAGAAAAAGGTGCACATTTGTTTTTATTGTCAGAGCCTTTTTATTGTCTGTCTTTCTACTAGTATTTTGATCTCTAGAACAGCAGCTGCTTATCTGAGGTGGGGTTTGCTGTCTTGTCTTGGCTCAGGTGCTGGCTAATGGTTTTTCCTGACACCTGAGGTTAGATTCTGACAAATTGAACTGGGAAATTGACAATGGAATAAGAAGCATTCTGTGTGTTACTTTATTAGTTCATCTGAGCTCAGTAATGAGCAAAAGTTATTGATGAGTTCTACTGACTAAAGTAGCTGAGAAAGAGACCTGGACTTAACAGGTTTTTTCCTGTGGTTACCAGTGTAAAGTGTGGCAGTGGACATAGACTTCTGGCTGCAGTCTCAGTAATAGTAGTAGATTCATTCTCTGAGAGAAAAAGCTCACAAGGACTAAGGAGCTTTGCAGAGTTAAGGTGGTGTTAAATGTAGAGGTCAGCCAGCTGGGTTTGAATTTTCATAAATAAATCTTAACAAAAATAAGTCATTGGAATAAGAAATCTTTCCTATATCAAGACTTTGAATTTGTTTAACTTTTGCAGATCATCCCTCGAAAGTAACTTGATGTCGGTTTTGGCTTCTCTATTTGATATATATTACTAGTTTATTTTCTTGAATACGCCAGTGCAGCACATATTGGGATTTCTGTTACTGACAATGTGTGATCACATATATGTCACGCTACTTCTTTATGTCCTAATTTACCTCACAAGATAATGTTTAGTGTTTCCAAAATGCCATGAGATTTTTCTGACAGCCTTGAAGAAAAATATTTGTTAAATTATTACTAAAACATACCAGATGGGAAAGATGCGAAGAGAGAAAATAGAGCAGAGTATTTCAAAACTGGGGGTGTACTATGTTCATATTTAAAACTCATTAATTTTCAGATGTTGAATACTACCAGCCATTTTTTTAGTATTGGGGAAAATTAAAAAAAGTCTGATGTGTACTTAAATATTTAATGTTAAGAACACTGGGGATATGTTCAGCTGATTTTACCTGCAGCTATGCTTGATGTTCATCCAGTTCCATTCTGATTTGGCCTGATTCATTAACTGGTTTGGGAGCCCCAGAGAGGTCACACTGGTTCTGTGTCAAGAAAGATGGACAGATTCTAGTGAGGGGATGCAGTGGCCCAGAAGTCAAAATTTCAGCTACCCATGGCTTTAGCCCTCATTCACCTGCTTCTTTGAGGGAGCCCGCACAATTCTTGAAGTTAATCAGAAGTTTCTTGCTAGTTTGCTGAGTCTGGTCTAACGCGGAAGAGCTTGAGAGAGGCTGCAGTGCTCTGCTGGGACATCAAGCAGTGCCACTGGTTTGGAGGAGCAGATGAGTGGTGGGGCTACACTCAGGGGTGGGAATGTACCCGTGCAGACACCCCTGTGCTGAGAACATTAGTGAAGGCTGAGGGAGAAGTGGGAGTGTGGCTGATGGGATCCAGCAGGCACATGTGCAATGCTGTTGAGGGTAACAGTAGGCAGTTTTCAAGTGTGCGTGAACACAAGTCAAAATACAGAATACTGCCGGTTCCCACTTGCAGTTTTGTTTGACTGCACCTACAGCAGGTGTAAATGGTCTTTACACAAGAAACGTCATTGTTGGACTGTCCAAATAGGACAGCAGAGTGGAGCATAAATAAGGATATTTGTTCTGAGTTACGTACGTAGTGATGGGGAGAAGCTGTAGTGTAACTGCTGCTCTGTAGAGAGCAGTTGGTGCAAAGGGTCTCTTGTAGTAGATAGATGCCACTTAGGGGAGACATCAGCTTTTAATTGAGCCATCATGCTGAAATGGTAGCGGGAAAAAATCTCTAGCTTACATGCAACAAAGAAGTTAAAATAACAATCCAGATTCCTTTTTTTTAAATCGGTGCTAAGATTGGCTTTTGACTTCCTGTTCTCTAATGGGAAGGGATTAGGCCCTTTATGTTTTGAAAGGGACTGAGCCAATTTCTGTTGCAAAATTCCAGTACTGACATCAAATGAATGAATAAGAACAGTTAGGAAAAACTTGATTTGTCAGAAAGCCACCTTCATTAGTCATCTCATCTCTTTTTCATCATAGAAATTGTTTTTAAGCTGTAATTGCATCTCGCTGACAAAAGCTTCTGGCTACATATGTAAAGATTTGTAAAATACTGCCTTTCTGTAAGCTGCTATAATCTGCGCCAGAAAATAGAAACCCAGCCTCTGCATGTAGAGGGCTCCTCCTCCAGAGTTCAGTTTCAGTGGCTCTATTGGTTAGTATTGTTGAGCTTTAAATATATTCTGCAGTACATGGTTTACTGGGCTTCGATGCTTGCTCCTAAAAGGCAAGAAAAAAATTCTTCCTTCAGAGATGTTTTACGTAACATTGCTCTGTGCGGAATTAAAGTGAATTAGTTACAGAAAAGATTGTAGCTGGCGCCAGTGCAATAAGTGGTAAATGTCTCTTCACCCTCCCCTTTTCTCATGTTCCTGTTGGCCGTTCCTGTAAGGAATGCAGCAAGCAGTGCTGCTGCTCGCACTATTGATTTAAGCATTTGCATGTTATCCATTGCAGCTCTGGGCTGGCCCCTCTTCTGGGCAATACAGGATGTCTTCTGTTGTATCACATTTTCTGTTTCTGTTGTGTTTCTGTCTCCCGTTTGAGGCTCTGTGCTGTTATATCCATTGTTGAACAGGATTGTGTGCGCTCATTGCTACAAAACAATGCGTGTAAAATACGCTTCACAATCCCAGTGGTTCAGGCTTTCTATTCATAACCCTGTGCTGCCGTTGATTCTTAAAAAAAAACAGAAGCAATAAAATAATAAAAGCTAAAACTTGCTGCTGTGTCTTTAGCGTGAGTGCCCCAGGGCCAGCAGAGCAGCATGTTGTGAAGGGTGCTGTTAGGTCCCTTTCTGAGCAGAATTATTTGTCTGCATTTCTCTCACAACGTCCCAGTTTCTTTGTTACAGGTGTGCTATTTATATAACTGGTGTTAAGAGAAATTAACCATGTTTTCCAAATTATTAGAATTCTCTCTCTAAAAAAGGATGACTGGTTTCCCTGTTTCAGGGTTTCTCTGGTTATACTGTTTTTCTCAGTTTATGCTCTACCAGCTACATTTTAAATTCTAGCTGAGCTGCAGAAGCGTACCACAGATTGGGTTAAACGTTCCAAATGCAGTGTAATCCATTGAGAAATTATGTTCTTGCTAGCCATAGTTGTGGTGAGCTTGGTGGGAACTTTGTTCTACCATATTTCTGTGGATTATTGTCTCCACAGCGTGGTATGCTCCTCCACTTATTTCTGTAACCATTGTAATATATACTTTTGTCATGGTGTCTCATCAGAGGAATGTCTGTAGAAATTGTGGTCTCTGTCTGACAAAAGCAAAAATTTCTGTGTTTATTTTGCTCCCATTTTTAATTCTGAAAAAAAAAAACAAACCCCAAACAGTTGACCTTTAAAATTATTTTCTGTTTACAAACATTTTACTTAAATATTTTTTTTTTCATAATTTACAGTAGGGGCTGGATGGTTTAACTGAGATGGGGGTGCTAAATCTTGGAGCAGGTGATTGACAGCAGTTCCAGGCACAAACTGTTTTCTGGGTAAACACACAGGACAAATGGGTAAAAGGAAACACATGCACCATCTTGTTGATGGGAATTGGAAGCATACAGGGAAAAAATAACTTTATTATGGTTGTTCCAGAAATCTGCAGTATGGCCTAGCACTATGTTGAAGTGTCCACAGAACCTTGAGTAGAAGGCTCTTTTCCTATGAAGCTTGTTTGTTGAACTGTTGTAACACTTCAGCTTTCCACCTGAAGTCCTTTTCCACAGGATTAAAAAAGAAGAGGTAAACAAAAATCCATTTTATAACTGGATAAACTGGTACAAGACCCAGGAGGACACTATGAGCTAGTAAAAGGTTTAAATAGAAAAATCCTCTCTCCAGATACTCCACACAGAATAATTTCTATGTTAAAATTTGGATGAAGCTGGCATGATGGAATTTTGGAAAGGAATTTTTATTCTAATTTGGCTTTTATAATATGGCACACGTTGTAGCTTGTGGATTTTCACAGTATCCAAAAGCGATGCTCAAAGAGGAGCAACTCTCATATAAATCACTCTTATTGTCAATCAGGTTGACTTTTTCTGGAAGTACATTTATAGATTAAGATGAATGAACTATGAGGGCTGTCTGGGAAATAAAAATCTTGACCCTGTATAAATACTCTCAGATAAAGTTAACCATACGTATGTGAATAGCCATCAACTCATATGAAAAGTGAACCACGAAATAGTGTGAAATTAGTCTGAATCTTAGCTTTCACTAAAGTACTTGAGATAATCTGTGTATGAGGTGAGAGGTAGAGTGAGGATACTGGAGAAACCTGTTCTTCTCTCCGTTTTAATAAATGACCGTAGTGCTGCTAAAAGGCCATGTTGCTGTTAGTGAATTGCCTGTTCTTCTCCAAAGTGCCCTGGGTAAGGTAGGTCAGTTAGAAGGTGTGATGGTTTTTACACAGGCTTACTCTGACAAATGTGCATCCTACCTTCTTGCTCTGCGTGAAGCCGGATTCTTATTCTTGCCCCGTGGCACCGTCTGCTCATGGAGTTTATTACATAAATAAATATTTATTACATAAATAAATATTTATTTCCCAGCTGCACGGCAACTAACTCCTCCCTTCTTCTCTTCTTTCCTTCGTCTCCTGCTGCTGCCACATAGATGTTCCTACTTGGGACACTCACCACTTGGTAAAAGTGTTTTGTCAACTCGTTTCCAGTGCCTCTGCCTTGTCTGTGTGAGACTGCTACGTATGGAAGTCTCCTGGGGCATTCTACTGGCCTTCTCCATGACTCATTTTCTGATGACTGCTCTTGTCCTGGTGGTTGTACATACTTCCTCCACTTGGATTTTGTTTGGGACCTTTTTTTAAAGAGTAGCACGTCGTCTAGGAGCATGTGTAGCTGTTAAATGCGTTTAGAATTAATACCTGTACTATAAGGCAATATGAGGAAAAAGGAATAACTAGAAGTCCCATAGGTGAAGTGGGTGCCAAGCCTTTGTGAAGAAGAGAACAGTGCCTGGATCTTTGGTTGATATGTTGAAGTAAAGTGACACCAAAGTTTCATTTTCTTGCATATGCTGGGCTATAAACCAAGGCAGTTTAGCCACCGCTTCTGCAGTGCAGAGGGACACTAGAGAAGGGGCAGAGAAGCCAACTGGGGTTGAAAATCACTGCAGCTGTCTTAATGCAAGCTGTTCCCTTTTGGAACTTTCCATTTAATTTATGCAGTCTGCTACATTAATCCTTGAAGTAGCTCTTAAATGGGTAGCTGGAAAAGGAGTTATCTTGTTTCAATATATTTTTGAAAATAGGAACTTGAATATTGTTAGTAGGAGGAATGCACATCTTTGTCTCCAAGCATTAAAACTGTCAGGTAAATAAGCAATTTCACAATAGTCTTCAAAATTATTAAAGATGTTAATAAAATCTGTGCAACTTTTTTTAGTACAGAGAAAGCTACTCACAAAGTGAACTCAAATCTCAGGAAAAGGGCAGTAAGGAAGGAACTGAGGACAGTAATACTCAAACATATGGGTTTCATTAATGTGAGAATAAGTGAAGTGTTGGAAATGCTAAGTGAATTCAAGAAACACCTGGGCTCCTTTGTGGAGTGGAAAGATCTGGGGTGGAAGTAAAAAGGCATGAGTTTTAAGTATGAAGGATCTGGGAGCAGATGAGGGTTTTTTCAGTATAAAGAATGCCTTGTGTTCAAGTATTTGTGGCATGGATATATCCTGTTAGTGTCCTTTTTCAGTTGTGCGCATGCAACATAGGCTGACATTTGTTTACTTTGGTTACAACCACAGTATTTTAATCTTTCTTGGTTTTTTTTTTTTTTTTTTTTTTTTAACTATTTCCAGTCATCGGGAATAGGACCTCAGCAGCTAATAAAGTTTTACCAAAATCAAGTTATGGTGGGTAACATTATATCCAAAGAAAGGTGACATCCAGAGAAATGACACCATGCTGTAGTTTTATGAAGGTAAAATCATTCTATGGACAATAGCTGGAAATGGATGAGAGAGATCTTTAGCCAGAAGTCACATTTTTAATTTGTATGCCCGACTTTATCATTACAACTTGGGTATATATTGGAGCCTGTGTTCATGAAGAGTTACTGTGCAGTGACTTTTGTGAAAAGGTTTTGTCCAACTTCCAGTGAATGGTTTTCCCCCTCGTGCACCATCACCAGATGTGCCTCTCTCCCTGACAGCTTCTGTAAAGAAAACAAGCTTTGGAATTTGCCCGTCTACATCAGGACCTACTGCACAGTGTATTTGACATACTAATGGTAGGTGTCATGCACCAAAGTGGTCCATCAGACACTTTATTTATAAGCACCCATGTAAAACATGATACTTGGTAAAAGGCACAAATGCAGATTTTTTTTTTTATTTTCTTTTTTCTTGGCGACAGCTAAGAAACTTGGTGACTTGGTGCCATAGCAAATTCCTTTTCACTTGCATTGCTGAAATGCTTGCACGTTCTTTAGGATTATTACTAGAAGCACACTGAGTATCAAATGAAATACCATTTTGGCCAAAACTAAAACAAAGCTTACCATTGTGTCTTGGTATCCTCTAAGACACAGGCTCAAATTCTGGGGAAAACATTGATCATCTTTAGTTTTCAAGGGAGTAAGAAGTTAGGAGTGGTTTGTTTGTTTTTTTTTTTCTTTAAAGCTAATTTTTGAAAAAAAATAGTTTTAAAATTGCATGATTCACAAAGTGGAGAAACATTCCATCTGCTGGTATCCATCCCTTCCTGGCTGGGCCATTTTCTATGCCTGGCAGGCAGTTTTGTGGATGATGTAATGGTGGTGTTGCAGGAAAGGTGCTCTGCTCTGCTGGAGCCTCTAGGAGCCGTAGCGACCAGCATTTTATTTCCAGAGCCTCGGAGAGAAACGCGCACTCGCAGGCACAGGCGCACACGCCTCGGCTCCTTACGCTCTCCGTCTACCAGCATATTCCCCTGCCCCCACCTCTTCTATAAAGTGTTTCTCCCCGAGGCAAATTTCCTGCTGTCTGGAACACCAAACATGCACGGGCACTTTCTCTTTTCTTTAAGATTTCCTTGTGTAGCTATTATAAGGCAGCGATAACTAAAAAGGCTGTTTTACATACATTCTTCTGGTTTTAGTAGAGAGACGGAGCGTGAGTGTGTGTGCATGTGTAAAAAAAAAACAACTAAAAAAATAAACCCATAGTCTATGTCTAAGTGGAGCCAGGTTTCTCCTATTTCTTTTTTTGAAGTGTCTTTACTCAGCAGTCACATTTTTTTTTCTTGTGGTAAAAAATGCAACATGAGCAGATGGCAAGTATTAACACATGAAATGCAGTGCCTGCTTGGAGTTGATTTAACAGCGCTCTGGGTTTCTGTCGCTGGCTTGCAGTTAGTTAAGTAGTGTTTACAAGTTAATGAATTTGTTCCACTTGAAATATTTGATGGTATGTGCTGAGGTTCAGTGGTAAAAGAATCCTTTAGGAGTAATCGAGGAAAGCATGAGGTTTCTAGACACTGAGATGGTGGGGTTTTTTTTTCCTTTGACTGATTTTGCCATTTTGCCGTTAATATGAAACTGTAAAGAGAGGCAGAAGGAACAATAGTAGATAGTGATACACAGCCTTTCTCTTACGTTGTGATAATGCTTTGAGCACTGCAGTGATACTGTAGAGGAGCTCCATATTTGAACTGTGTGGTTTGTAGTTTCATTTCTATTGAATGTTCCTAAACCTTAGACAAGGATTTGAAAAACAAAGTTTTATGTAGCAAATCAGGAAATGTTTTCCTATTTCTATGTGGTCTGCTTCCACGCTTGCTTTGGAAGTACGAGTGCAAACTATTAAAGAGGCTACTATATATAAATTAGCCCACATTTGGCTGCAAAACTGCTTAGAATAGGGTGATCAAATTCAGTATATTTTCAGTTCATGTGTAAGACTCCTTACTACACCACCACATGCTATCTGTCTAATAACATTTGAAATGAAGCCAGCTCCAAGAATTGTATTCATAGTAAGAAACAAATACCGGTTGCTGATAATTGAGCATCACACAAGCTTAGTATTTTACACAGCAAATTTCTCTCAGCATAGAATGCTCTGTTTGTCAAAACTACTAACACCTAAACCTGCAAACCAGTGTTCCTTGTCAGGCAGCCTGTACGCAGGAGTGCACAGAAAGAGTTAACGTACTTTACTATTTGAGCAATTGGTGCCAAATTGTATGTTTTGAAGGGTTAGCTGATATTTCTGGCATTAGTTTTTGAGTTTTCTACAATTGTAGATCTTAGTTTTGTTCGGGCTTTTGTAAAATACGTTACTCAGTTCAGTAAAGGTTTATTCAACAGGACTGAAGGTCAAGTTCCTGTTTGGAAAGGGAAACGTACTTGGGTCACCTTTGACTTGAAATGTAAGATCGTAACTGCCAGATAAGACCAAACTAATTGCTCTGAACATGCACGAGTGTGTCTTTAAAACCCAAAAACTGACAGTGATTTACTGTATCCTTTAGGAAGGCTTCTCTCCCAAGTAAACAATGGTTAGTTAAGTACTGTTTAATCAATGCAGCCTTTTTGACCCGGAGGCCTGAGGTGGTGGGATTTTAACTGCCCAAGCAATGGTGGGGTCCCCCCACCCCGTCTCTCCTGGATCCTGGAGTCTCTGCTCCTGCTGCTGGCAGTTCACACACAGAAATGAGACTTGTTAACCCATGCGTTTTATTGGGCTTTATGGATGTGTGACATCATTGGCAGCCAATCAGAAAGTGCTTTAGGGCAGAGTTTAAAAGCTATTTCATAATATATTTATATTCAGTGCAGATATTTTTGGGCTTCAGTAGCATTCATTTTGTCGCAGAGTCCATGTGTCAATATGGCTTGGGGGAAAAAAAAGGTATGAGACTAGCATGTTTGCCCTTGTTTTTTGTAATTCAGCTGGGTGGCAAAAAGCTATCGAAAGCATAGCCTGTGCACTGCAAAATGGTTATTATGGAAACGATTTTTTTCCTCCAGCAGCAGTAATGCTGCGAGCCAGTCTTGGGCGACGGTTGCGTGCTCCCTGCTCGGCTGCTCCTGCTTCAATTGCCAGACCCACACGTATTTCCCGAACTGCTCTGGTTTGCCAAGAACAAAAATGCAAGACAGTCTGCAGAAAATGTGTCTGTGTGTGTCTGTTTGTAGCAGCCGGAGTCACCCCAGCGGCTGGGCTGGGCTGGGCTGGCTCCTGCAGCCAGGCTGGGCTGGGTTTGGTGTGGGTGGACTGGGATCCCCCCAGTTCTCCAGCAGCTCCCGTGCCCCGGTGTGCAGGGCACCTCACCTGGCCTTTGCACAGTCCCACACAGGCTGGTTTACTCTCTCCTTAGAGTACACAACTTTACCTATTGAAGAAGAACCCTTCACTGACAGTGTCTCTTCTAGAAAAGTCTGGTTAATCCATGCAAACCCCCACCATTCCTGTTTAACTCTTTCATTTCCAGAGTGTCCCCTGTGGCAGGACCATATGGGATTGTAAAGCCAATCTATTATGATAATTTCCAGACCATAGCAACAGTTTTGGGTATTAATCGTTACTAAGCAAAACTGTGTTTCTTTTTATAGAAAAAAAGAAATGGAGGCTTGTTTTAGTGGTGGGACTGATAATACTTTTATTTTTATTTTGGACTGTTTCTCTCCCAGGTAAGCACTGTGGCTGTGCTTATGTCGGGTTGCTGAAAGTCACTATTCACATAAGTTCTACAATAGGTCTCCAAAGTGTACAAGTGCAGTGCTGATGTCAGTAAATATAAGGTGGTGAAAGTGAGCCTTACATGTATAGTATTGGTCTCTGAACTAGCGTTTTTCACTAAGGAAAGGAATCATTAAATAATCACAGATGACCTCATGAAATCTTTGAGCACACAGGTCAGTAGCAGGCAAGAAACAAAATTGAATGTTAGGAATTGTTAGCAAAAGTGCAAGACAGAAAGGGAAAACCTTCTTGTGCCACTCTGTAAATCTGTGGCTTCATCTTTAATACTGACTGAAGTTCTGGTCCTGTTGCAGCAGAACTAGAAAAGGCATCTGGAATAGAGGTTTGGAACCACATCCCTTTGGGAAACAGCTGAGCAGACTATGATTTTTGTCTTCTTTTTTCCACACTGAAGAAGAATGCACCAGAGTTCTTTGAAATCTAAAATTGCATGGGACAGTAAGTAGAAATTACTGTTATCAAGAAATAGATTCAAAATGAACTAAGGGAGGTTTTTTTTCATGCAATATATCAATGAAATTTGGAACTCACTGTTGTTGTAAACAAAAGAAGATGTATGTATGTTAAATTTGATCAGACAAAGTAATTTAGCAAAATTACCTTTCTGTTTCTAGGAACTCCTGTGCTGCAAATTCCTTTAGGTTAGGAGAGTATCCAAGGCAGGAACACTGCACACTTGCCCTGTTTCTATACTCTAAGCATCAGCTGTTGGTCTCAGCTGGAGACAAGTTACTAAGCTTTGATTTGATGGTGTAGGCACGCTGGCTATTCTTGTATTTGTGGACAGATTTCTTCTTGTACTGCTGTAGAACAGTGTCACAGCTCCTGACGTATCAGCCAAACCTTATTGATCTTTGTTTCCTCCTGTATTGCTCTTGGAAATGGCGTGTAATTTTCCATCTTCTATGACTTGCGGGTGGGTCAGTCTCTCTGTCTGTATCCCTTCCCAGTGAGCACTAGAATATTGTATATTTTGCCAGGCTAGGTCTAATGCTTCTGGTTTTGCCACATTTCTAGTATCTGCTGGATTGTCCAAGGTGCTGTGTGCTTTCAGTTCTCATTGCTTTACACAGAAATATGGTAGGATTAAGATCTGTCTGTTTTCATACTTTTTCTGTATGAATACTAGTTCATGCACCGTATCTCTATTAGAAATGTTGAGTTTGTTCTAACTGTGAGGTCTTCAGGAATGATATGACTGCGATGTAACTGTGGATAAGGGAAGAGCAGTTGATACCCTGTGCCTATCTATTCCCTATCTTTGGGAAGTCTTTCAATACAGACACCCACAGCGTCCTTGTACCCACATTGGGATGCTATGATCTAGATGGGTGGACTACTAGATGGGTGAAATAACTGATTAGATCATTGAAGAGTGGTTGTTAATGGTTTGTACTCTAGCTGGAGGCCAGTTCAGGTGTAGTTGCTCAAACACCTGCCTAATATCTTTGTCAGTGCCCTGGAGGTGGAGACAGAAAGCACCCTCCTCGAGTTGATAGACCACAGTGCACTAAGGAGTGTGCTCCAGAGCAGGACTGCCTTTCTGAGGACATCACTGGCCAGAGGGACGTGCTTGTGAATCTTACTAAATTCACCGAGGACAAGCACTGAATCCTGTACTGGGGATGGGCTAACACTCTGCTATGGTACAAGCTGGGAACTCACTGGGTGGAGAGAAGCTCTACTGAAAAAGACCCAGGGACCTCTTCAAAGGACAGGTTAAGTATCAGCAGTGTGCCATCAGTGAAGGCCAACAGATGATTGCGCAGTATTGACAGAAATAGGACCAGTAGATTGATGGAAGTGATTATTCTTTTTAACTGGGCATTCCTTAGACTTTATCTGGAGTATCACATCTAGTTTTGGGGGCCGCAGTACAAGAAAGATGTTGATAAACTTGATTGAGCTCAGGCCAGGATCATCAAGATGCATGGGCTGGGCAACACAATGAACAAAGAGAGTCTGACAGCTGAGTTTGTTCAGCCTGAAGAAGAGAAAACTTGCTGGACACAGTAGCATCTTCCCAGTGTGCTAAAGAAGTTTCCAAGAAGATGAAGTGAAGTTCGTTAGAGAAATGCACCACAGGTGAAGGGGAAACAGCAGTCATAAATTGTAATGGGATGTTCTGGCAATCTTATCCATTCCTTCAGTGCTACTGGACCCAGTGTAATAAAATTGGTGAATTGAGGTATGAGGTTTCATACCTCATTGCTTCATTGCCCCCATTTTACAGATAATAGAACTGAAGCACACAAACTGTAAAGGCCCTTGATTAGGGTTACTCAGACCACATCCAAATGCCTTTCTAGTATGAGCTGGAGCTCAGTTGTGTCTCATGTCCATACTGCTTGGTTGCACGTTCATAATCTTAATCAAGGAGTTGGAAGGTTGTTTTGTATTATGATAATACTGAAACAGTGAGCCAGCTTGGGAAGTAGGCTCTTTCCTCAACTTGGCTACTACTATTGACTTAGAGTGAATCATTTACAAAGTTAAGGAAAGGAGTGTGAACTCCTTGTGCTTTGTCATGTTTATTTGGTCAATCTATTTTTTTATTAGCCTTATCTGATTCCCATTATAATTACAGGCTCCCTCCTGAATATACTGCTGCCTCATGCTTCAGACGGCTGATATTATTTTTGTTTACTTTTCCAGAAAGTGAAAGCAGTTTGAGTTGTTCCTTGGGGACCTCAGCTGCTGTTCTGTGTGCAAGAGGCTCCAAATGTTTAAATGTCTTAGATGAGAAAATGTGTTGGTATGAATTGATTTGCAAAGGGACCTAGAATTTGAGGCTATTACTATTCTGGTATTGTATGTGCTTGACTCAGCAATGCATTAATAAAGAAATAGAAAAAAAGTGCTTATAAAAGTTTAGGACTGACAGCCTTGGAGTTTGCTGTTTATGCCTGAAATTGTTGTTTCAGAGACTGAAAATCAGGATCAGATGCCTGGTTGAGGCTCCTTATCGTTGTTTCAGAAAGACTGAAAACCAGGATCAGATGCCTGGTTGAGGCTCCTTATTCATTCACTTTAGCATCTTTGTGCAAAAAGCTATCTAATACCTGCTTTGAAGGTCTGTAGGTATAACTCTGTCCCCTGGGAACTGGACTGAGACTTTCAGAAAGTGATACATTAGTGAGTAATGAATAAATTCATTTTGACTGTTGGATATGAGTTACAGATAGCAGCAGACTTGGACTTTGCACATTTTGCTTGGAGAGCTACTGGGTAATGTAAGTGCAGCACTGCATTTTTTTAATTTATAATTAAACTTGTGCAAGAGGGCAGAAAACCTACCTAACCCTAATGCCACATGGGGATTCCCTAACATTTAGGGAATGGAATAAATAGCCCAGAAATGCTGAGTTTAAAGCTGAGGGTTAACATGATTAAGACCACAGGTAGAGTTCAAGTAATTTATTGCCTCTGTGCCTCAGTTAGAATCACTGAATAATGGAAGTTAGAACTTTTGGAGGTCATCAGATCCAACTCCCTGCTGAAAGCAGGGTCAGCCAAAGTTAGGTCAGACTGCCCAGGGTCTTGTCTGGTCAAATCCTGAACATCTCCAAGAAGGGAGATTTTACGGCCTCCCTGGGCACCCGTTCCAGTCTTTCACCGTGTCATTGTGTAGATTTTTTTTTTGTTATATCTGATTGGTATTTCTCTGTCCTCAATTTACATCCGTTACCTGTAGTTTTTTTGCTACACAGTTCTGAGTAGAGTCCAGCTCTCTGTTTTCTCTATAAGTAGCTCTGTCTTCACTCATTAGACAGTTAAAGACATCAACTAAATTGCACTTCCCTTCTTCAGGCTGAAGAAACCGTCTGTCTCAGCCTTTCACCATAATGTGTGTGCTTCAGCCCCTGGGCGCCTCGATTGTCCTCTGCTGGACTTGCTCCAATTATGTCAGGCCAGTAAATCCTTCATGAACTGGGGAGCCCAAAATCAGACACAATAACTCCAGATTCTGTCTCGTGACAAAACAGAGGGAAATGATCACATCCCTCAGTGCGCTGGTTGTGCTCGTACTGCTACCAGTATGACCAAAGCTGGAGCTTTGCGCGCTGCCAGAGCACTCTGCTGAGTCAGGGTCAGCTTCTCGTCTCTGAGGAGCACTAGTACTTTTCCTGCAAAGCTGACTTCTGGCCAGCTGTTAATTAGGCTGGGTAACCATTGTTTGCCTTTTTAGATCAATGCTGACTCTTTTCAATCACCTCCTTTTCTTTGAAGTACTGAAAATGGTTTCCAAAAGGATTTGCTCCATATTTTGTTTAGGTCTGAGGTTAGGCTGAACATCCTGTGGATCCTCATATCTTCTTCCTTGGCCTTCTTGAATTGTAGCATGGCTTTTGGCTTTTTTTCAGTCATCAAGAACCTCCTCTGATTGCCCTGACCTTTAAGATGACTGACAGCAGCCTCACAATGACGTGAACCAGCAACTTTAGAACTTTAGCATCCTCAAATGCATCCATCTGGTCCCATGGGTTTTGTGGGGGTTTTTTCCTGTTTGTTTTTTCTGGGTTTGTTTGGGTTGTTTTGTTGGGTTTGTGGGTTTTTGTTTTTTGTTTGGTTGGTTGGTTTTTAACCAGTTTGCTGTAATAGTCCCTATTTGCTGCCCCTGTCTTATGCACTTCCTTAGGCTGTGCCACCAGACAGGGACCTGGGAATTCTAGGAGCAGACCTTGCAGTAAAAACTACAAAAGAATGCAAAGAGCTATTTTACTAGTAAAATGAGAATAATTGTGTTTAAAACGATATTGTGAAGGTCAAGTGGCCACCTTCTGTCCTTTGTGGTCCTGCAGGTAGAAATGCTAGGATTGTTGTTATTATTTATCTTGGTTTGTCTCATTCTTCCCTTCACTCCTACTCCCTTTTGGCTTTCCTGATGATTAACAGATGAGGAGCAGCCCCAAATGTGTTGCTGCTTCTCGTTCAGCAGTAAATTGAGAGACTGTGAGTGCTGAAGCCGGGGCGGGCTGCCTTAGGATGCCTCATAGACACAGGCTGTCAGACCAGTCGCAAATGGCAACAACAAAACAAATCCACACTTCCCTTTGTAAAGGACATGCTCCTTCTGGCAACAGTATATTGCCAGTGTATATATGATTATATTAGTGAGAAACTAGATCCATCACTGGAGAGAAGAAAGGCTGGTGGGAAACATGCCTAAGCACAAAATCTTACGCTATGCGCTTAGAGAGAACACATTTTGCAGTGAGATTCTTCAAAGCTGTCACATCTCTTGTGCATCCCACACTCTTTTGGCAGGAGAAGAGCTGCTGCATCCTTGTGTTTCTGTCTCCCTACTGAACAGCTGATAAACTGTACTTTCCCGTGCCTTCAGCAGGATTATTGATTTGTGCAGTGATCATTATTGCAGCTGTTGAATAGATCTTTGCTGAAGAGATTGAGGGGAAAAAAAGAGATGTGTTTTTTTTCTCCTGTGCTTTTTCTAAATTCTCTTGACCTTATGTATCTCATTACTATTTACGTAAGAAAAATAGCTTTTTGACTGTTTTTACATGTTTTCATGTTACCGTACTTCACAAAGGGAAGCTGATTTATCCTTCCCTTGAAGAGATTCTAGTTATAAGTGAAAGGTTGTTGCTAATGACTAATTTTAGTCAAAAGGATATGTATGATGCTTTCTGGAGCTTGCATGGAACTGGCCTTGCTCTGAAGTGCTTACACAGAATGTTTAGAACAACAGGAAGAAACAGGTTATGATTTATGATTGAGATGATAACAGAGCCATGCTAAGAAGGGTAAGACCTGTGCCTTCTGAGTTACAAAGCAAACAGGTGAGGGAATGAACTTAATTCTAACAGTAAGTTTCCTCTTTCTGTTGTGTATTATTTACTTCATAAGCCATTTAAGAATGAAACCTGCCCAGTCAGTCTGTGACGTATTTACTGTGCTTTTGAGGCCATAAATAATACTAGAATGTGATACAATTGCCTTATGTTTGGAAACAGTATTCCTCAAAGTGTGTATTGTCCTCTAATTAGGAGACCATAGGAAGAACTTTTTTTTTTGTTGCCCATCTATTGGTCAATCAGAGATAAGAAAACTGATGCAAGAGCCAATAATCATCCAGAAAGTCTTAACAATAATCCCACAGACTTGAAGGAAGAGGAGAAGGTAAGAAGAATTCAAACAGAATTCTGTAAAGGGTGAATTTGCAGAGGTTGTAACTGGCAGTGTTTGTGGGTGAGGTCAGATGTCCAGCTCGGCTGGCTCAGCTCAGGGCAGGCACAGGTACCAGAATCAGAAAAGACCTGTGTTTTCTTAGGAAGAAAATTATGCAGCTTATGCTTCTCATCCAGTTACATTCTGGGCTTAAGGAATGATAGATAGACAGACAGATTTCTTTACCTTGCTGAGACAGTAAAGATATTGTGCATGTGAAGTCAAGAATGGAATCCAGCTCTTGCAAGTCATACTGTGGGAGATAAGCAAAAATTGGGCTCTGAAGCTTGTGTGCTGAAAATCGGAGTAGTTTGACGGGACTGTGTTTGCCTTGTGACAGAAGCTACCCCTGTGCTGAAGAGGAGAACTCACACCCATGCTCTGGCTTTTGCAATTAATAGTTTTGGCACCTTAATACAGACCTACTTTCATCAGTGATTTCAGGTAGCGTGCCAGGCTGAACTCGGGTGGCTCTGATGTGGTGACACACTTCCTTCTGCTGAAGGAGAGAAAAATAACCTCTGGGGGAGGAACAGGGAGGACAGCTGTAGGTGGTGAAGTTTTAAACCAGTGCTGCAGGCTCTGCTAGAATTCCCCTGTCAGCCCCGATTTAAATCTGGGCTCTGCCGTGACTTGCTGTCTGTTGGGAGACGTCACGCAGCCTTTCTGCCTTGGTTTCCCGAGGTGCAGTACTGTTTGCCTAGTTTGTAAGGCTATTGTTAGGATTAATCTTCAGTCTATTTCAAAGTTGCTAATTAAAAAGTGATTCCTTGATGCTGGTTAAACAGCTTTGAGAAACTTTAAGAAGCTTCTGAGAAGTTAGATTAGTTACCTAAGGATAAGCCTTAACACAGCTTGTTTCTTCCCATTTGTGTAGATGACGTGCCGTGTTACATCTTCACTGGCATCTTTTCTCAGCACGTGCTACAGAAGAGCTGAGTTTCGTTTGTCTCGGCACAGCGGGATTGGCAGCTCCACAAATGGGAAATAATTCTTACCACGGACATCATCCTGAGCAGGAGAGGTGTCTCTGATGTGACAGTGGTGACTGTCAGACCCCTTGTCCCCTTTTGAAAACATTCTTATTGAATTACTTTCTTGTTATATAGCAAGTGTTTAACAGAGAACACATGGGTGAGGATTTGTTGTGCTCGACATCAGAGCTGATGTGTGAAGAACATTTTTGTTCTTTAATTCATACTTTCCCCAAAAGTGTCTCACGAGGCCACTGGTGCTGTGCTGGGTGTGCTGGCAGCAAGGGGAAGGCTGGCTGGGAAAGCCAAAGTTGATAGGATTTTAAGAACTGAATTTTTAATGTTGAACTTTAAATCTGCTTTATTAGAAATGAAAATTATTTTACTGTTGTTATATAAAATTATATTAAAAATTAAGATCGAGAGGAATCCAAATGATCATTCTTGAAGTTTTGCTGGAAAGAAGTGAGAATATTTGCTTGGTTTTGGAGCTGCTGAAGAAACAGGTTTCAGTTTTTTGCCCTGTTTTGATTTCTACAGTTTAGGTATTGATTTTAATACCTGCAAGAATGACCGAAGTTGAAAAATAATTATTGCCAGGTAGCCAAGAAGCCCCCTTTTATCTTTCATAGCAGAGTTCAAATTGCCATTGCAGGTTTCTGTAGAGAAGTGCTCCTTGAGCTGCTTCATTTTCTTTGGCTCTCTGTGGCGGTGCTGATCCACTCCAGAAAGGTTCGCCCTCTCACTGTAAACTAACAGGAGCAAATACATTTGTTGGTGGCAAGGGAAAGGTGTATTAGTGCTGCTTCAGGTGGTAGGCTGCAGATATAAAAGAAATGGATTCAGGAGCTGTGGAAACAGGAATAATGCTTAAGGCAGAGTCAGCACCACAGTCCAGCAGCGTGGACAAAATATTTTATTATTGCTCCTTTCCCTGCTTTGAAGCAGCAGAATTGAAGAGGAGCTCAGCTCAGCAGGTTAACTACCCCAGCAGTTAGTGTAAATACATCCAAGTTGAATTACCAAGGCTTTAAATTTGGTTACCTTAAAGGAGGCTTTTTTAGGGGTGGATCTGGAATGATTACCATTGGAGTGAGATTGAAGGTTCAAGTTACCGTCTAAGTTTCCAGAGACACAGCATGTAGAAGGTTGACTTCTTTTTTTTCTGTGTGAAATAATATCCCTCCTCCTTTTCTCAGGTAATCTACTGTTTTCGCTGTCTGTGAAAATAGCTTAATGTTTTAGCTGTGATGGTCAGGCGCATTGCAATTGGATTGACTTGCTGGTTGGAATAGGGTCAGTGCTGTCTGTGAAAATAGCTCCATGTTTTAGCTGTGATGGTCAGGCGCACTGCAAATACCCTGGATTGACTTGCTGGTTGGAATAGGGTCAGAAATCCTTAGAATGGTGCCAAACCATTCTGCTGGGGCACTTGGTGGCTGTTCCAGTGCCCCTGCACCCCAGAGACCATACCTGCTGCACCTGCCCAGTGGCTTCCCAGAGGGCATTTCTGGTAGATGTTGGCAGGTGAGGTGCTGCCTGTCCCTTGTGTGTGGGAGGGGAGAGCAGCCAGGGATGGACAGATGGATGGACGGATGAATTGTCTGGCTGGGCTGGGCTTGTGGGCCCCGAGGGGCAGGTGCCCTACACCTGTGTTATAAAAGCAGCACCAACATGGATTTCTGGACCATCTTGTAGATACCTGGGTAGAAGGGACACAATTTTCTCTGTCCACATCAGTGATTCTTAGAGCACTTGCCTTAAATGTAATGTTTTGTGCAGGTGGACCTGAGCCTGGCTATGGAAATGAGACCAAGCAAGAAGACACATTCAGGCCAGCATTGCTTTTCTTTCAATGGGAGGTAGAATCTGCCTGCCTGTGAATTAAGCTGTTTCCTGGATGTGATACAACCTGTAAGTGATCACCTTTTGACCCAGCTTTGCTGTTCTGATGCTGGGCTGCAGTTGTCAGAGTAACCACTGTGCTCTTAAATGGGTCATTTTCTTACTGCTCTCGTGTATTTGTTTCGCTTTATCAGCTGGGGACCTGGCCTTTAGGGGCTTCAAACTGTATTTCCCCAGGGGTGCTTTTAGTGCCTTAGATATTGTGTCACACAACTTGTCTCCCTGGATAACTTTGCTGCCTGTTAAAATGCAATTGACTGAAATCTCTAAAGCTGCCACCAGAAGTTTTAATCTTCCAGGCATGATTCTACATGCCATTTCTTTTATTTGCCTGCAAGTGCAGAATTGTTGTGCGCATTTTATTTTTCAAAAGTGCTCTCAAATGTTTTAATCCTTTCATTTCTACTGTTTGATCTGGCTTCATCCAAACCTGTTGTACTTCCTTCCAAATGCTAAGTTCCTCTGTAATTCCTTTCATCTTTATTTCCTCAGTTTATTCACTCATTGTTGGATCTTTACGTTAATAAACAGTTTCCAAGTTTAGGACAAAGAGTAGAGGGGTGTAGGGCGTCTCAGCAGAGATCTGTTTTCAGTTGTGTTTGTCAGGTACGGTGTAAGTTCATTGCACTGGGCTGGCTCAAGCCTGACCTAGGAGACAAGTTAAGAGGAGAAATCAGGGTCTATGTATTTGTGCTGAAGGTGCCAGCAGTGCTTCCAGATGCCAGTGGAATGACAGAACTTCACCCCAGGCCTTTATAGCCTGGGTTAGACACAAACACAGTTTAGGTGTGTGGGCACTTGGCCTTCAGCAGGTCCCTGCTGCAGCCGGTGCCACTCATGGCTGTACGTTATGGCATGGGCACATCCTCATGGGAGCACCTGCTTTCAAAGGGCCATAGTCTGGCCTTCGTTAGATTGTGGTGGACATGAATCAAGTGATCTGGGGTGAAAAGCTATTTGCTGCTACTTAAACCTTGCTCTTTTGATGACTTCAATAGGCTTTGGAATTTCAAGACATTTTCTCCTTCTTCTCCCCCCTCCTCCTTAGCAGGCAACCATATCACTTTTCCTTTAAGTTTCACAGCAGCCTGACCACAAAGGAATTATTTCATCTTCCTCCTGTGTGATGTGCACAGCACAGAGATGCCTCGTGCCCGAGGTGGTGCTTGTACCACTGTGAAAGGGATCTTTTCTCAGACCCCTTCCTTGCACAATATGGTCAAGTCATCTGGATGGGTATACTTTTGCCTCTCATTTACTATTGCTTCAGCAGTTACACTTTAAGATAATCAAGATTGAAGTAGTTCCTTTAACATAAGCTGGTAACAAGAGTGTTCCTTGATGAAAACAGCCATTCTGTAAGTATTTATGGTACAGTCAAATTACCTGTGTCAAGAGAAAAATAGTACCTGCAGGTCAGGAAGGATTAAGTATATGTGTGAATCATAATACCTGTAGTACTGTTTAAGTAATAAGGTATTGTTCATCAAAGCATCACGTTAGTATTTCAGGAACCTCAAAAAACCCAAATAAGGTATTGTTCATCAAAGCATCATGTTAGTATTTCAGGAACCTCAAAAAACCCAAACAAAGTAGTGAATTCCTGTTGCAATCATGACATCATCTATTTGGAGGAATTCTGGATAGCAAGCATGAAGTACACCACCAGTAGTTCTTACACGATCAATTCAGAGTCTTCATTTTGTCTCACTCAGTGGTTGTGACTGTTGCTTTTCAATCCTAGATGAAAAAAACTTAATGTTGCACATCAAAAATTCTGGCATTCTGCCCATTAAAAGGCGCCGATCTCCTTTTGTTTGGGACTGCACATAAAAACCTCGAAACCAAATATATCTGTTAATTATCACTAAGGGTATGTTTTTCCCCAATAGCAAAGTGTGTGTATCCTGAAGGTAGGAAGTGCCCTTCTCTGAGCACACGGTGTTGATCCCTGAGATGTGGAAATCGAGATTTTGTCAGTGGAACCCCCATTCATCCTGCCTGTTCTGAGCACAGCCACACAGCACAGCTCCGGTAGCCAGTCTGAGGTCATAGTATAAATGAGTATTTGCTTCTTAAATTGTGCCTGGACGTGTAAGGAGAGCTGGTATCTATCCCAAAGGAATTAGTGGTGGATCCTGTCAACAAATGTTTGTAACCAGATGCACAGCTTGAAACATGTGAATGAGAATTAAATACAAATAAGTGTGACGATTACATCTAAATAGCAAACTGTTCTCTGGAAATGTGGTAAGTTAGAGCCTGATGACCATTAGCTCTATGGGAGGGATGTGCTCCTCGTTTTCCATTGAGACTGTGGTTTTAGTTAGAGGTTTGGACTGTTGCACTGCAGAAATGTTATTTTATCTCCTCAATTCAGGATTAATTGATTATTTGAATTCTTAAAAACCTTATAAGCAAAGCCAAATTCCTTTCTGTATTTCTTCTATAGTCGGTATTTTCCAGTGTTACTAATTAATTTGCATTTTTCTGTGCTTTAAAACTGATTTCCCCTGTGTTCTACTCTATTTTTATCTGCGATATTAATCCAGTGAAGATGACTGCAAAGGCTGTAGAATCATGTGTGAAAGTAAACGTCCCATTTTCACCGTTGTTTACAGAGATGATTATCTTCTACTGGAAAGTGACTTCAGTTCTGAGTCGCTGATTCCTCTCCCCACCCCAGGTCTCTTTACATGGTCAACTCCTTACATTATTATTTCCTGCCCTTTAACAATAGGATTGATTCCTGTCCTGTTCTTGTTTCAGAGAGGTCCTCCAGCAGCAGCACCCTCCTGTGACCTGCCAGAACCCTGCCGGACTGAAGACTTTTTTCCTATGAACTATGTAGGTACTGAGTATCAACATAATTAATTTTTGATGACTAAAAGGTTTTTAGGAAAGGCTGAGTTTATTCTTACAGTTCATACTCGATGACATTAGGAAGAAGCAAGTATTACATTTCAGACCTTTGGCTAAGGGAAATTAACCGTTTCTGATCATGTTGGAGCGATATGGAGGCTGGAACATTTATTCTAAGATTGGCTCACACGAGTTTGCACTTGATATGCTTCTGAAATCAATGAAGAAAACATACAAACCCACACTTTACCTTCACATTTTTATACTTCAAATGATGAGAATGTTGAAGGGGCTTTAGTAGGGCATGATAAAACTGCCGAGTAATATGCTAATACTGCCGGCTGCACAACTGCACCAACGGTCTGATTTTACAAGAGAACGTGAAGTCGGTGTCAAAACTTTAAAATTCACTAAACTGCGGGTGGCTGAAGCCTCCAGCTCTCCCTGGCAAACTGGGAACGGGGAGTGAAAAGCTGTTGTGTAACAGAACTTGAATGGTGCAAATAAACTTTCCGTTATGGACCTCTGGATGTGCAGTTCTGTAACGCAGACGCTGTTCAGCAGGACGGGGAGTGGCAGAGGTCAGCTCTGCACCTGGGGGTGGGGGGGTGGTTGGTGGGTTTTTATTTGACTGCAAAATAGGTCTAGGGAAAGAAAAACTGCGTAAGAGAGAAGGTTCTATACTTTCCAGATGATTGGCTTTGCACAGAGTACAATATGGAGCAACAGAAATAAATGCTCGCTTTAAAAATACCTGTGGAAAAGCTCAAGATGGAGGACTCGATGCAAATTCTGTAAATGGGTTAAAAAAAAAAAGCGGTTGTGGTGAAAGTAAAGCTACATGGCTTTGAGTAACCATGGAGACCAGTGCTTTTCTGATGCAGAAATAAATGAACTCAACCTTTTCATATTTATTAGTGGGAATGATGATGAAAGATAAAGTTGAATTAAAATATAAAGCAAGAGAAGCCAGACCTAGTCAATGTCTGTGCCCCTGCAATGCAGGTTACAGTAATGGGTTGGTAGGAATGAGCTGCTGTTACAGAGGCTAATTAGTTAGGAAAGAAACAAAATACTCTTTGTTATACCAACCTGTTTATCCAAATATCAGCTTCTTTATTAACAGAAATGAAGAGATAGTACACACAGCATATTCCTGAAATCTTTTGGTTCTGATAAAAATGAAATAAACCTGTTTTAACACTATAGCAGTGTATGAAATATATGTACTACAAAACGGTAAACTGTTCACTCTGTTAGTGGGTATTTGAAACTTACCCATTTCCTGGTGGCGAGAATGATAGCATTTTCCTATAAAAATACCAGGTGAATATTCAGGTTTCTGTCTTGAAAATACATGTCAAAGGGTCAAATATTAATTGGCAAGCTCTTGCTGCAGAAATGCTACTGCTGAACAGAGGATGGCAGCATTAAATGTCACTTGAACTTTCAGTGAGATTAACTGCTTGTGAAATACAACTTCAGCGCAGCTGTTTCTGCACCTCATGTAGAAGGTTTTGATTGAGTAGAAATCCCAGTGGAGACACAGGGTGAAGTCACAGAACCCAAAGGAAAGTGCTGAGATGGAGTGTGACTTCAGTGGCTGACGCAGTGGACAGAAAACTGGGTTTGGCAAAAGCGGGGTGTCTGTCCCTGCTGGGAAAGAACCGTTTGGTTTGGAGGGAAGCTCATGGGCTGTAATCGTGTCAGGGGCTGAGGGAGGGATGGAAGGAGAGGAGGTACTGAACGACCAAGAGCATGTGTTGAACCACGGTGTCTCAGCTGCCTCAAAATAGCAGTTATTGAAGCCTGTATGAACACCCACAGAAACAAAGTGCCGTATAAAATGCAGCCACCTTTAACAATCTCCCTGTCCTCGCCAGGCTCAGGCACGCGCCAAAAGTCAATTTACAGGTGGCAACAGCCCTGAAGGAGTTTCTGTTGTACAAAGCTGTCTGTGCCCAGAAGCAACGTGTGTGCTAATAACCTGCTGCTCCGCTCTCAGCCGTTACAACCTCTACATTTCAGACCCCGTATTTAAGATGGAAAAGGCACTTCGCTTTGCTGCAATTCAGGTAAAACCAAAGTCTTTAGAAAAGTGTTAAGGAAACTTCAGCAATGTATGCAAACACTGGGTGACTTCCATCTCACACAGTTATAATGGTGTGATAAATTAAGATTATACAAACCAGGTTTAAGGTTCCTCCAGTTTTACTGGGCCGTTTGCCTCTTCTGCTTTTTGACTTCCTCAACAACGTGTGGTTACCCTCAAATCTAGCAAGGAATTCCTGCCTAGGCTAAAATCCGCATTTGAAGAGCGACTTATTTGAAATACTAGAAAGTTCATGTCAAAACTTAAAAACCCCACCCCCAATCCTTCTTGGTACTTCTGGTAAGACAGACTATTTTTGTAAAAGACTTTTAATTCAATCACTATATAAACTGGCATTTATTGTAATGGAATTTTCTGGCACGTGAAGCATTTCTAGAGTTCAGGGTTCATAGTTTTACTATTCACTAACTACCAACCGAAGCTCAGAATTTGGAAATTTGACTTTTAACTGTAGAATTCACTAATATAAATTAATCTTGCCAGATATTGAGACAAATATGATGCAGATTCATAAGATGATACCCGATTTTTCATTTCATTGCTTAACAGATAAAGGTGGTTGTACTACCATTAAACTGTTTTGTTTTTAAACTGTATTTGAGAAATCTCTTAAAGCCTAGACAATATGAAACAAAACAAATTCTGAGATGTCTTAAGTTTTCAGACAGCAGCCTCTTGTGAACTCAAGCAGCCTACAGAGGCAGAAAAGAACACAACCAAGTTTTCTTAGTGAGGAATAACCTTTTCTAGGACTTTCAGAAAGTCTGGTTTGGTTGGGAAAAAGATTACCACCCCATTGACAGCTCTAAGTGGCAGTTAATAAACTCTCTACCGACTTCCTCAAAAGTTATTCTGAGACAGTTGAGAAATCCTGCTAACAAAATGAGCCGAGGCTCCAGTTTTCTTCTAAGGCAGAGAAACACAAGGAACTCTTTTGCTCATGCAAGTAGCTAAAGTATTTTTCCTGTATTGTTCTTAAAATGTATTGTCTACCACTGGAGTGCACAATGACAAATCTAAACCATGTTCATCCAAAAGTAACTGGTTTTAGTCATCATTTCACACACAGAAATTAGTTCAACAAAACCCAGAAATGCTCATTGCAGGAGCGTCAGCAGCACCAGTGGGTCCCAGCACACGAGAGCACACACGGTCTCCTCTTGCCTTATGCAGGGGCTTGGATGTTCTACTAGTGAGAATTACAGCTGGTACCGACCTGATGCTACAGAGATACCTGAATGGTTTCTCAAGATCTCTGTGAAATGGTTTTGCTGTTTAAAATGCCGAAGAGCACAGACAGAACTATTTCCTCCTTTACAACAGAAATGAAAAGTTCACAGGTCAGTTTAGTTCTTGTAAAGTAATAAATATCAGAATACTTGCTTTCTGATAGACGTTTGCCTAAAAACTCATTGCTGTAATTAAGAATAGTCTTGTTCTCATCACAATTAAATTCCCTTCAGTAAATGATTACCTCGCTGAGGTTTTGGTTATGCACGCTTCCCAAACTACAGGACTGGTTTGACCAAACCAATCACCAAAAAAACCCTAAAAAAATAACCAGTTTGTTAAAATTTAAGTATTCAAATTACTTACTACACGCTCCATGTTTAAATTGCAAGTCTTCAAATGTCTTTGCTGTCATTTACCCTCAATACACAGTGCTTCAGAGAGAGACATAGTTCTAGATAACTTTTTAATACGTGGAAGTGATCTCCATTCATGGAAGTACAAAGGGATGAAAAAATGCAAGTAATTCATAGACCTTGTTTCTCCAGGATGCAGAGCAAGCAAATCACTACAATCCTATTTATAAATTAGTGTCCTAGAGTGCTAAATAGTAAAGACAAACTCAGCCAAAGTTAGTTCTGCAGGATTTTCAATATCCTTGAAGGAGATCCATCTCTGCAGTAAGAAAGTCCTATACAGACAGGCCCCAGCAGAGCACTTCGGGGGAGAGGGAGAAAGATAATAACAACCCAAACCAGGAACGAATGTAGCAAGGTGGGATTTACCAAACAGGAATGCAGCACTTGCATGTAATAAAGCAAATATTTACATTAAGCACAATACAGCAATTTATTTAGATGCTTAAATGAAGAATACAAAGGGAAATAAAGATCACAAAATTATACATACTACAACAGTGTGTCATATATTAGATGGTATAAATGAATACAACACCTTGTTGGTGTTAACTAAAGATAAAACTAAATATTCAAAACACAGCACTTTTGTTTCAGTGTGCTGCTTCAACACAATACACTTTTATACAGATCTAAAAGGTGTCAAAATTAGTAGCTGCAAACTTGTTTCTTGCATGTGATTTTTCTTTTTTTTTTTTTAGCTTAAAAGATTTCAGAAAATGGCTCTGAAATACGTTTGTCATCAGTTGTAATGTCAAGGATATTCAGAACAAGAAAATTCTATAATACAATAGAGTCCAGATATATTTTTTTTAATGTCGCTGGCCTCTGTTTTGAGATTGTACAAGGTTATGTGCAAAAACTAAGTTTGTCAAAATTCATACTATAGCAGTTTCAAGCTTTTGCTAGGTAAACTAGATACAGCATTTATTACACAGCAGGGCAACACTAAAAAAGAGAAACAAATCTATGATGGGTACACAAGAACAATTTCATAAGCTTCACTTGAATAGGTCTAAAAGACTGTACAAATATACATTTCAACTATTCAGAATGATACATGAAAAAAATCAATTTCCCCATAGTCTACTATACACGTTGAACCGGTAGCTTGGATGGTTGGCCCTACACTACCATGTGAAAAAGGGTAATGTTTAAAAAGACATACAACTGAACATGTACAAGAGTGAAATAAATGTTGACAATGCAGATAAAATAAACCTCTGCTTTTCTCTGTGCATTCCGGAGCCCCCAGCTTATCCGTTTTCACATTAAGTTACTGTGCTCGTTCCAGCAGGAATTCTCACGCACGATTGGCCAACAGCATCCTTAGGTGACCACTGGAGTGAGTGGCCACAACCCCCACTGGCCACCACCCGGCACTGGGAAGGGCAGCACCAGCCAGTTTGAGCTCAGCAGTCATTCTGAAATGAAGGTGTGTGGACATTGGGGTGGGACAGGGTGAGTGACACTCCCGGAGCTTACGCCTGCTGGCTGCTCAGCTCCACGCCCGGTAAGCTGCTGTGCATGGGTTCTGCCACCCCATCAGTCACACTGTCAAACTGCTCCCCGTCCTCGCTGTCCATTGTGCTGTTCTGCCATTCCATCTGCTGATTCGACAAGTTCTCCTCCATCTCCGGCGCATTTTTCCATTGCGACTGGTCCTTAGACCAAAACTCCTCTACTTTTCCATAGGAACGATTCTTCCACTTTGACTGTTCTTCATCACTTTCAGATCCAGCCCCTTTTGTCTCAGCAGTGGGTTTGCTGCTGCCGGCATCTTCACTTTGGGAGGATTCATCTGTCCACACTTCTGGTTTGACTTCTGATGTATTATCTTCGAAATCAGAAACCTGCTGAGAACCAGGTCCACTTTCGGACTGTGAAGCTCCATCTTTCCATTCCACAGCATCATCTTGATCACCTTCGCTGTCTGAAACGTCACCTACCAGTTTTGCTGGTTCTTCAGCAGAAATAATCTCTTCGTATTTAGAGCTTTCCTCTTGTTTTTGATCCGACTTCTCTGGAGACTGTAATGTGGTTTCTTCAATGATTTCCTTGGATATGCTGTCCTCGGGGTTTTCTGCTGTGCTGTCAGAAGAGGTTTTCCCACCAGTGTCAGAAACGCGCTGACCAAAGGGACTACCGCCTTCGTTGTATTCCTCCTCTATATTTTCATAGCTGTCTGAGGAACTTTCATTGTCTTTCCCTAAGTTTATTTTTTTATCAACAGTCTTACTAACATTGACTCTGGAATTCTTTTCATCATGGTTTTCAAACAGCCATTCAGCATCAAAATCCATTTCGTGTTTAACCTTGTTTAACTCTTTCATGTTGAAACCGAGCAGCACACCGGGTTTGTACTTCTCACAATCTCGAACGCATTTCTTCCTTTTGTTACTAAAATGAGAGGCAATATCAGATTTCCAGAGCCACAAACTGGCAGCCAGTTTCTCGATCTCTCTCCTAGTGGGATATGGTTGCTTATTAAAATACTTTGTAAGAAATGTTTTCCTGGCTTCATAGGAATCATCTTCGTGACCCTTGGGGTCCAACGCTAGAACTACGGGTTCTTCAGGCTTCTCCTCAAAGGCAGAGGGGGAGTCGTCGTCATCCATTTTCCTTTTCTTCATGAGGGAGAACTCCATGTGCTCATAGGTACGTTTTACAGGGGCTACAGCTGGAGACTGACTGAGCCGAGAGGACGAAGTACCTTTTTCCTGGCCGTTCTGGGTCTTCCCAACACCCCTGCAGTGAACGAGGTGCAGCGTGATGGTCGAGGCCGTCATGTTACTGGTGTAGACACCGAGGCAATGAATGCATTTGTAGGTGAGCTTTTTCTCAACCGGATGAACTGTTTGAATCACTTGATGCCTCTCCCGTAGATGATGTGCAAGTGCATCAGAGATGGGTCCTTTTAGGATTGAAAAGCACAGAGGGCAGAGAGTTTTCCCCACGTCTTTTTTGTAGGGAACTGCTGCTTGCGGAGAACTTTTTACAGGTACATCAGACTTCTCCTGGATTTTTGGCTGTGGTTTTGGAGGAACTGGGGGAGTATTCTGAGCGTGGTAAGCTACAGACTCGGCAGGAGCATCTCTCAGGTTGTAGGTGGTTACAAGAAGGTGTATATTCGTGTGACTGCCCTGCTGCAATGTCAAATCAAAGGTTAGAGTAGAATCCGTTTTAGGTCCCATTTCTTCATCGACGTGAACCATCCGCATGTGAGCAGCCATCTTTTCAACATCGTTGAAGGTCGAACGGCAATACGGACATGACAGACCATGTATTAACATATGATTAAGCAACGTATCAGTGGGTAAATAGCGATTACAGTATAGACATTTGCTAGTGAAATTGTGTATTTTCATTATATAGTTAGCTACTGCAGGCACCTTTTCGGCCTTGTGCTCCTTTTCAAAGTGGACACTATACACATTTTCAGGAAACAGCTCGTTACAGATTGTACAGATTTTCCACTTCTGCGTGGACGACGTGTTGACAGCGGAAGGACCTGTAGCAGCTACAGGAGATTTCGAGCCGGACTGACCTAACGCTCTCGAAGCTGCCTGTGACTGGGACAACGACGCCTGTTTCAGCTGAGCCGATGACAGAGAAGATGAATTGCCCGACTGCAGAGAGTATCTCGCCGAGGTTGACCTCGGTTCCCCTCCGAGGGTGTAAGGCCTTCCGTTGCCGCTCGCTGAAAACTGTTTCATTGTCTGCGACTGCTGCGGAATAGAAACCGCGTTCCCGCTCAAGCTCAGCCTCCCCCCCGGCTGCCCGACGTAGCTGGGTGGTACCGATTTGACTCCGTAATTGTTTTGTTGCAGGTGAACATTAGACATCATATTCACTCCTGTGGAATTCAACGTAGGCTTTGGTATAGTGAGTCTGTTCATCATCTGCTGTGACGAAAGAGATCGAACGCTTCCAGCGGAAAGGGCACCCATCCTCTGAGGGAGTCCCATAGGCTTTTTATCCTGGGGTTTTGGAGCTATTAGCATCAAAGGTTTGGATCTCGGAACCACTACGTTAGTGTGACCTATCATTGCTGTGACCTGGTATCCTATGCGCTCGTGGTCTTCGATAACGTGCTGTACTAAAGCTTCGTACGATTTCGGCATAAAAAGGCATCGTTTGCAGTGAATACTACCCTCCTCTCGGGCACTGGAGCTTAACGGGACTGCACCATTGAGTGACTTTTCACCTCCCTTCGCTACGTAAGGAGCAGCAACGTGCTGAAAATGTTCCCTGTAAATGTGCTTTCTAACTATTTCATACAGAGGATCTCGGTAAGTGCACTTCTTACAGTAATAAACAGCTTGTTCTACACTGTCAGCCTGCTTAGGTTTAAGGCTATCATGTTTGTTTTTATCTTTAAAAGTGCTGATGCCTCCACTCGGTGTATTGGCATTTGGAGCATGAAATATTTTAATGTGCGTTTCCAAAGTCTTTTTGTCCGCATTGAAGGTACAGTAAGGACAATTGAGGAGAATCCTATTTTCAAAGTCTTCACTATGCACATTCCGGAAGTGGCTTTTGTACGCTGAAAAGAACTTCGAGGAAAATGGACATGCACTGCAGCAAAAGGGCTTTGTCCGATAGTCCTTGAAACAAAGAACAAAGCAGAAACTAAATATTGAAAAGCAGTTTTGAGAAAAACAACATCCATGATCTAAACAATAACGTTTCTAAATAACAGTCTCAAACCTTTAGATTCATTTCTTCTCCCCAGTTTTTGGCCTGCACATCAGGCCCTAAAAAGTTTTGTCATCTGAACATACATGTGATGTGGCAAATGCCAATTCAGAGCTTCCTCAAGAGTCTGAGCATAAGCTCAGCGCACAAAGCTCAATCATAAGCACCTTTCTCCACCAGTCAAAAAAAAAAAAGCCTCGTTCCCTGCAGCTGAGCTGCATTAACAAGTTCACCATAAGCTCATTTCCAGAGGGGAAAGGGAAGCACGACAGGGCAGAATGAGACTGTATCCAGAAGACGAGTTACTTCCCATCAAAATCTGCCAAACCTTTACAGATAAGACAGATCTATACCTTCAGCTATTTCAGTGTCTTGATCTATTACAAGCTTTTATATAAAAGATGTTCTTCAAAACTTATTTTTGGTGAACAACTGGATTTAAGCTTACCGAATCATATACTAAGGCTACTCAAGCCCTTAAAGCCACCAAGCCTTTTCCTTCTGATCAAAGCACAAACCTGATTTTTGAAATAATCTTGAATCAGGAAAAAAAAAAGTATCCGAAAATTCCCCACTTGGAGTTTCCCTGCACGCTTTATCTGTTATATTTAACATGTTGCCGATGCAGTTCTTGTCAACTGTTATAACAGAAACTAAAGTTACAGTGGCCTTAGAGACAGCCACCAGCAATCCAGCATTTCAGATGAGATAAGCCATGAAATTCCAATAGTTACAAACATTCATCAGGAGTGTCAAAACAAGCCTTGTGCATCAAGTTACAGCGAGATCATCTGAAGTAGCTGGAGAGCTGTACTCTCCCTCTGCAGAGCTAAGTAGGAATTCATGCTTCTGCCCACCTTCTGAAGCCTCACACATCTGGTAGGTTGGAGACAAGATCCAACAAAACAAACTAAACAAAACCTGCCTCCTTTTTTACAATTTTTATACTGGAATTAACTAGGAAAAAAAAGGACAAGATCAGTATATTTTACGGAACACAGCAATACAGGGACAGTTTTAGATTAACATCACACCAGGAATCCATGACAACACAGGTTCCCATTTCCTGTAAGAGCAATACCTAGTCTTTCAGATGCTAAAGGAGGGCTTCTTTTATAGAGAGATTTCTCACCTCACTTCTGTCAGTGCTGATATTACTCTATATTGTACCATTGGTAGAGGCTACTGCAGCGCACACAACTTGCCTTAAGTGTGTTTAATCAGAATCAAATATTATTTCCTCCCTCCACTTCTAGCTCAATTCAAGTTTCTTTTATTACTGGCTCAGAAATACCTAAAAAGCAACACTTGCAGTGTCCCTTCATTGCTGTCACTGCTGCATAGAGCTATATGTGCCTAACCCCAAATCTCAGACACAGTCAGATACGAGACTCTTCAGATGCAGCAGGCAGCTACAGAGCTCCAGCAGCAGTTAGATGAGTTCATTTCAACTTTTTCTGAAACGATGAAAACTGATAATGAAACATTTAAGGAAAGGTAAAAAAACGTAGCACAAACTGTGTACAATTGTTGATCTTTTGACTGGAAGGATGGTGAAATTGTGCTAAGCTTGAAAACAGATGGGCTCTTAAGATGCAGTTGTCAAAGGGTAAGATTTCTTGACCAATCAGTTCCCAGAATGTGGCTATCCATACTACTAGCATAAAAACCAGCATTATTTCTTTAAAAAAAGAGAAAAGGTCAGTGGAGATTTTGTTGCTGTCCCTTAAACTGATGCCAAATGAAGATGAATGGGTACAACTGCAGGAAAAGCTCTCGGTGTATTTGTAAAACGCCCTTTAGCACGAACCATCTTCAGACTCAGATGTGTCAACATAAATATTACCAACCTGATTTTTTGTAAGCGATGGGTCCCACAATCCTACATCCTCCCATGTAGTGTTTTTCAAATAAAAGTCATTAGGTTCAAACTGCTTAAAATCCTGGAGAAGATGGGAAGAGAGTACAGAGAATGAAAACCAAAGATCAGCTGCTGCCTCAAGCAACAACTCCTGAAGCATCCATCCAGGCCTCAAGTGCTGCTGGCAAACAGGAGATACTAGTAATTCAAGAAGTGTGTGTATTTAAGCTGCACCTCTTTGGAGGTGAAGTTGTGAGTACTCTTAATACCATAAAACACCTGAAGAACTATTTTCAGTACTCATCTTCCTAATTAACCAAAGACTGTAATTACACACCTGCCCCATTTTCAAAAGCAATCACGGAGAAAAGTATCCCAGGGCTACCGCTAAACATTTAAGATCATACAGATGCTTTACCATAACCCTGACTTTTGTTTGGTTTGGGGATTTTTGGAAGGAGTGAGGGCATTGGTTGGTTGATTAGGTTTTGGGATTTTTTTATTTCACACAGGAATTCAGGTATAAGTTAAAGTTTGACTACATGTATGGTGTCCAAGAAGCCTAATTCCTATTAAAAAATAATTTTATTAAGTACCGGCACTTTGACTTTGGTATATGTCAGCAGCACATAGAGACTCAAAAACAGTATTTTCACCGAAATGAATACTTGTCTCAGTTCAGAATTTTACCCTTAAAATTATACTTGCTCCATAAATTTCCCAAGCAGGAAGGACTTGCATTTCTTCCTCTTACGCATCTCACTTAAATGCTCTTTACAGAGACACTAACAGAACAGCCAAATCCCACAGGTCATCATTTGCTGGGTACTCTGAAGAGTTAAAGTACACAAATTGGCAGTACAGAAGTTTGTGTTCAGGACAGAAAGCTGCATTTTTTGAGACGATAGTTATGAAGCTTGTCCAGAAGAGTAGCACAACCCCTTCCCTTCTAACAGCTAACACAGGAGCAGAAGTGAGTCTTTAACCCAATGCCCAACTGTTCAGCACTGACAAACACTTCTTGGAAACATCAGAATCAGCTTTTGTTCCCCAGGAACATCCTACACCACACCTAGTTCTTGCATCATTCCTAAATGCTCAGTTAGAAAATGTTATTTTTAAGAATCCAACATAAACAAAGGACAACCTACCTTCAATATATATCAAGTCAGTCACACAAAGCATGAAGTGTATCTTGTCTCCATCCACTAAACTTTCTAAAAAGCATTTACGAGTACATTTTAGCTCTAATTATTGAAAGTCCTACTTTGTGTAGAACTTACAAAGCAATGCAGTGGTAGCCACACCTGAACAACAAAGCTCCAATGGAATCTCAGAGTCATTCCCAGAAGCTGACGAGAACAGAATATGGTGTGGGAACAGGATACAGGGGCTTCCTTCAAAGTGCACAGTGAAACTGTAACAGTGTGAATTGATAGCACAGAAGTTCGTGTTCAGGACAGAAAGCTGCATTTTTTGAGACGATAGTTATGAAGCTTGTCCAGAAGAGTAGCACAACCCCTTCCCTTCTAACAGCTAACACAGGAGCAGAAGTGAGTCTTTAACCCAATGCCCAACTGTTCAGCACTGACAAACACTTCTTGGAAACATCAGAATCAGCTTTTGTTCCCCAGGAACATCCTACACCACACCTAGTTCTTGCATCATTCCTAAATGCTCAGTTAGAAAATGTTATTTTTAAGAATCCAACATAAACAAAGGACAACCCACCTTCAATATATATCAAGTCAGTCACACAAAGCATGAAGTGTATCTTGTCTTCATCCACTAAACTTTCTAAAAAGCATTTACGAGTACATTTTAGCTCTAATTATTGAAAGTCCTACTTTGTGTAGAACTTACAAAGCAATGCAGTGGTAGCCACACCTGAACAACAAAGCTCCAATGGAATCTCAGAGTCATTCCCAGAAGCTGACGAGAACAGAATATGGTGTGGGAACAGGATACAGGGGCTTCCTTCAAAGTGCACAGTGAAACTGTAACAGTTTGTGAAAGAGATCTTAAAAATACCCAACAATGTCACACAGCAAAGATCTCACAGTCCCACTGGCTTTGGAGGATTTTAACTCAAATTACAACACTTGGGAGGTATCATACTTACTTCTATATGTTCTTTACAGTATTCCAAACCAATGTCACTAAGTATTTTTTTCACAGTTTTCCGGGCCTTTCTTAAACTGCCAAGGTTGTTGACAGGAAGTTGGAACATAGTTTCTATTGAAAAAGAAAGTAAGAGAAAGGTTTAAGTCAAATGTGTTTTGTCTGACAGAATGTTGCACTTCCAATTATTAGTAATTTTCTGGCTCATTTTACCCATATAACCCAGTATCAGAGCTGTACCATTAACTAAGAATCTACTGTATTTTTTGTCTGATTTGTTCTTAAGTGAGGCTGGCCATAAAGCTAGATATTGACAAACTTCACAGAGCAATCAACAAACTGTTTAGCAACTATTGCAGGAGTGATCAGCTGCATCTGCAAATAAGGTTTGGTTTGTTTGTTTTAAAGTGTGTGTATTTACATGAAATTGGCCCCCTATGCTGAAGCACTACAATCTCAATTTATCTTTGTGCACACATATCCTAACTGATTTGAAAATCGCTAAGTTGAACTTCAAGGGTTGTGTTGGTCTTGTAATAGATGTAACGGTATCTCTTCAGTGAGAAAGGTGCTTCTTGCATTCAACTGTAGGTAGGATAAGAAATTAATACTGCTTCCTCTATTTACTGTATTTGTAGCCTTAAATGCCTGACAGCTGTTTAGCAAACATCTCTTTTATGGAGATGGGACCTGAAAGCTTGGTCAGAGCCCTTCAGAGATATAAATCACTGGAAAAAAGTACAAGAGAGAGCTTAACGCCTCTAAGTGTAGCTGGATATTTACAGCTTCCAGGACAACCCTCCCTTTCAGTTCCCCACACAAATAGCTAATTAATCCAATTAAACTGTCTGTAAATGACTGGGGCTATCCAGCTAAAAGAAGGCCTAAAATTTTAAGATGTATGGATTCCCAGATTCAGCCCTTACCACTAAGATTTCTTCCAAACTCTAACAGCTGGTCTTACTTTGTGACAGAGGAGCTGTGTGTGGGCGCTGCTGTCACTGCAGCGAGCCTTGCCCAGCTACAGACCCGGCACCAAGGGGTCACCTGCACTTCAACATGCTGCAAAACAGCAGAGACAACACACAGTGATTTTGGAAGTGAGAGGGGCTGGAGCCAGCAATAAAAAGGTAGGCTTTTCTCAAAGGAAAGGGGAGGAAGCAAGAAAGTGTCAGAGTTGTTATCTTTTCCCTAGGCTTTAATAGTCCTGCGCCTGTTGCTAAAGAGCATCACCTCAGAAGATAATTTGAAGATCATCAGATCTCGGAAGATTTTTGATCATTAATATTTCTGTGAGCCAAATCAGAAATGCTGCTTTGTTTGAACAATGCAAGGTTTGATTCATATCAACAAATTAATCGACTATAAGGCCAAAGACTACCTACATCAACTACAAATGGACTTTTTTTTTGTCAGAAGCTTGAAAGTATTTTTTAACACTTTGAAGCAGAAGCCTAGAATGCAGAGTTCACAGAAGTTTGCAGCTGTTAAATATTTGAGTTAGACAAAAAATTCTCCCCTTTTATCACGAGATCAAGGGCAACTGCTAAGCTACAAAGAGCTTACTAAGAAATTTTCTCAAAAAATCCAACCCAACCCCTTCTCTACACACTTGTAAAAGTATTACCTGTCTGTTTACACACTGGCCTTTTTATTTTCACACTCCCACCACCTTTTACTAGGAAATGCTTTAAGGCAGTCACTAACAACTGACTATTCCATGATTTCTCCCAACAACACTGTTTAGTTTCAGAAAACTGCTTCACTGGGTTTCACAGCCTCGGAGGAGTGCTGGTAGCACGTGTCACTAGGCTCTGATCTCCTCACATTCAGAGAATTCAGAAATAGCTTCTGAGTAAGAGCAGAAAGCTATCACGACAGTCTGGATTCATATCATAACTATAAATTAGAAATTAAATGGAAACAAGCCTATCTAAAGGATCTACAAGAAAATTTTCAGAAGTACCAAAGCAGCTCTAACCATTAAGCATTTTGGTACTTGGATCGGACTGGCCGCTGTTACAGATGACCAGAAACATTTTAGCACCCCTCTATAAAAACTAGCAAGCAAAGAAAAACAAGTTTAGACTTAAGTCTATAAATCTCAGGGATTCCAAATTACTCAGTTATAGTATCTGCAGCAATGAAGTTACTTAGACACGTCATGCAAAGTGTCTAACGATAGTAATTTTCAAATAACATAGGCTAGAAAAAAAAAGTATTTTAGTATTTTGTATTTTAATGTTCTGTATAAATTTCCTCCAAGTAGCACTTGTTAAAAGAATTCAGTATACTCAAACCCAAGCACCATACACACATACAAAACTCCAAATGCAAGTATATTAATTTTTGTGACTGCAGAGGTGTTTCAGCTAACTCTAGTCTTGGTGAAAGGATTAGAACTGAAAAAATAGAGAATTAAGTTAATATGAAAACTAACTATGTTCTGTACCTTATCAGGCACCTTTGATTTTAGGGAAACTCAAAACCAATTTAGTAATATGACGAATTAGAATTCTAGTGAAACACATTATAGGTAGATTCACTTAGAAGTCTCTTAACATGAACCCTAGTCATGGTATGAAGAGCGCTTCAACCCGCATTCTTTGCCAGCTTGGAGGAGGCAAGGATCAAACAGACCTTGGCAATAAACTCCTTGCTCTTCCCAGTTATTCCCTCTAAAGCCTCTAATGACTTTGTGTGGGAAATCATGAACTGCTCTTTGTTTATGCTGCATCCATTCTCACTGGTACTCTTTTAGCATCAAGTATTTCAGCTGCAATTATAAACCCTACCCAGTGCAGAGTTTGTCTTTAGGTGACAATCACTTGTAAACTTGAAAGTCAGCCACAAGGCTCAAAATAATGCTTATTGTAAAATACCTTACTTTAGAACAAAATGCCACTAACAACTTCTTCACCAAAAGAATCAAATACTTTCTCTTAGTTCTTGTGTCTAATATACCTAGACATGCAAAATATACCATGATATATATAAACTCAAGTGATAAAGAAAGCAAATAATTTAGGACTGCCTGAAAAGCAGATCTCTATTCTATCTGCACCATCTTCTTGCCCCTCCTCTCCTGCTGCCTCACAGCCAAGTCTTAAACACAAGAAATTATCAAGATCTTCCTACCACAGCACTTCATAATGGAGGATATAATTAGATCTTCACACCTGAAAACTGAAGATCAACCTTACTTTGCAAACTTTGCTTGACAGCTGAATCCAGCTCACCTAACCTTAACAAAACCCCTCATCCTTAAGCAAACACAGTTCATTTTATTTATTTATGAAGTTTCTTGACTATTTAATCATAACTGATGGAGAGCCAGATACAATCTGATGTTATGGTTTGTGACTACAAAAAGTAGCCAAATGTAAGCAGAAAAAACAAGGTATAAAAAAGCAAAATATAATTACTACACTAGAAACACTGCACTTTAGTTTTCATTTCACAGTCACATTTTGGAGATGCAAAGACTTATTCTAAAATTCATGCTACAGGTAACAGCCACTATGCAAATTTATGAAGTTTCTTGACTATTTAATCATAACTGATGGAGAGCCAGATACAATCTGATGTTATGGTTTGTGACTATAAAAAGTAGCCAAACTTAAACAGAAAAAACAAGGTATAAAAAAGCAAAACATCATTACTACACTAGAAACACTGCACTTTAGTTTTCATTTCACAGTCACATTTTGGAGATGCAAAGACTTATTCTAAAATTCATGCTACAGGTAACAGCCACTATGCAAAGTGTGAACAAAAAGCTAAGAGAAGTTTCCCAGCCAGTGCAGAGGCGTTACCAAAAAGACCTGAATGAAGTTCTTTCACATCTTCATCCAAAATTCTGAAGGGGGAGCAGGAGGGAAGGGTTTGTGGAAAAGCAAGGGCTCTTTGGAAGGTAAGCACAGGGACAACAGTTAAGAGACTTCACAGAACTCAGTGTGTACATGGTATTGTGCTTGGAGAACTGAGGCACTGTCTTTGGCTTTAACAGGCTATAAGAGTCCCAGGGAGGCAGAATTTAGTCTTAAGTGCAATTCTGATATTTCCATCTTATAAAATCTAAATTGAAATCTTCAGGAACCAGCAGTTCAGTTCATACAACAGAATCACATCCTGAAATGGGAACAGGCCAGCACATAATATAGGCCAATTGATTTAAATTTATAATTACGTCCAAGTTTTAGGAAGCAACCAAAACCGCAGGCCAAAAGAAGCAACAACAATGTGCCTCATTTGTTTAAAAGATTAAAGGTTTCTTTAGGGTTTTCAAAGAACTGAGGTTCACTGCTGAAATAAAAAAGGGACCTCACTTCAAGGTTGATATGGCTTCACCACAAAGGGCTTTGTCGCTACTCAATTCTCTAACCCTGTTAAGCCATAGAGGGGAAAAAATTGTGTAACACCTTGAAATGCTCTCAGGAACACGAGTGTGAACAATATTCAGGAAAAAACAATTCAAGCGAACAGAAGGGACAAACCCATTACTAGAGAAAATTTCTGCTTAGTTTTAGGAATTTAACAGGGCAAATATCATTAGACACAGGAAACCAAGAGTTCCAATTTTTAAGGCATGACAAAAAAGCAGAAAGGAAACAAGGCCTAGTCCAAAAAAATAACCACTGCATAGTCACAGACAAGTTTCAACAAACCCCAAATTCTTCATCACTTTTTTTTTTTTTAAACAGATTTTAGCATTTAGACAGACTTCCAGTGACTTTCAACTCCAAATTGCCTCTTCACCAACTTGCTACTCTTAGGAGCGCTTCAAATTCCAGATGGAAAGAGTTGCAGTCACTATTCTAAAAACATCCAGAATGTGAAGTCTGACACATCCTCCTGTTACGTTACTCTAAGTGATTTTTAAACCACTTTTAGCGTTTTATAAAAAATAAACTATCCTCACTGTTCCAGCTTCAAGCACTTCAAGTTAACATGGCCATGCAGTTCAGCCCTTTAACACATCAGTTACCAAGGGACTGGAACCACCTAGAAAACCGAGTCAACAGATGAGTTAAAGATTACTGTGCAATTATTTGGAAAATTAATTCATGTCAAATACAATATTACATGCCTGTTTTAGAGTTCTGTATTGCAACAGTTAACATTTTCTTATGCTACATGTTCTCCTCAGTGCAAACAGTGATCCCTTTTGAGGGAAGTGCTGATCTCGTACACAATACACTGTATTCACAACTCGAGAACTGTGACCTTACAGAAGGTACGCACCCAGGAGAGCGAGGACAGGGAACACACGAGGGAAAAACAGCAAAAAAAAACCCACCACCACATCAGTCAAATTATCAGAGGTGATAAAAAAGAGAAAGCTTCCACCTGTCTTTAGACCCCAAAAGCTGTTTCTGATTTAATGTAACTAAAATCTTAATTCTCCAGTGGGTCTTTTGTATTTTGAACCTCATCAGAGGTGCTGCCTTGCAGCCTTTGATACCTTCAGGTAACAGCTGTGAGACTGCTTCAGCTCTGCCAACTTTATCTAGAGCAACGAAAGAGAGGATCTTCCAGCGTACAGCTTCAAAGCACCCACAAGGTAACAATGCTGGTTTGATTCTAGGAAAGGTGCCTCCGTTTTCACCAACAAGACAGCCTTTTTATCTCAACTAAAATCTTCAACAAATATTCCAGATCTGCCTCATCATGTCATTTTCATTTTTTGGACAATATTATTCCAAGTGCTTACTGTGGCTGTTTTATACTTGAGCTTTGTTACAGTTCTAACAAACAGCAAGTATAATATATTTCTAATGTCATAGTCTTGTTAGTAAAATGGTGGGTTTCATCCAGAAATAGTTTAAACACCCAAAGAAAATCTTCCTGTGGAGGAAAATCTTCCTGTGTAAAAGGAACCTAATCTGGAGGAAAATCTTCCTGTGTAAAAGGAACCAAGACCGCACCAGTTTAGGTTTTCTAGAGAACCTACTCTTTCATCTCTTTATGCTTAACTGAAAATGACACCACACTGTCAGTTTGTAGCATTAGGAAAGCCTTCCATGGCCAGCAAGCACAGAACCATAGGTGGCTTTAAACGTTTCATTAAGGCAGATGTCTTCACTCAACAAGGTTTGTAAAGAGCATCCTGTGAAATGGCAAGGAAAACAAAAGATTATGGAACCCCCAAAAGCTACAAACTAAAAAAGCCCTAGTCCCTAGGGCATTTTACTCTTATTCAGGCATCCCAAAGCTGTATGACCAGGCCAGGGAGCCTAATGCTCTTCACAACAGCCACTGATTCTTCTGCAGTTCCTGTCCAGGGGCAGAACCAAGCCAGTGGAATACAGAATTTTTAAAATTTTACTTTTTTTTTTTTAAATCATACAAGAAAAGTATGATGTCAACATGGCAAATGATACTAGAGGAATAACTGGAAAGTTACTATCTGACTATTCCATTTATTTCATTTGGAAATTTAATGAACATAGTTCTAAGTTTATCCAAGTTCACAGAGCTGAAAACAGAAGCAGCTGTTGATCAAGAAAGGGAAAGCTACAAAGTTAAACTTTCCTAGCACATATTGAGAGAAAATTAAGAATGAAAAAGAGAAAAAAGTTACAGAAATAAAAATTAGGCTCCTGGAAGCATTTTTTTTTTATGTGCATTTATCAAGTTTCTTGACATACAATTTATTTTACCAGCTGCTAATTCCCAGGCCTACAATGAAAGCCTCCCAGGAACATCGAGGTTGAAAGCTAGTAACTCATTTTGAGAGCATTTTCCCCTCACAATGAAATATACAAAGTTACTCATACATAATAAGCAACATTTACCCTTCACCCTACTCCTCAAACACTGGCTCAATTGAAAGGATCTGCACTAAAAAGAAACACTTTATGCATATTCAGTATGTTGACCATTTTGGTTTGGATGAGTAATAAAATTATTCAGCCACATTCAGTTCACAGCCACATAGCAGTTAGTAGTTTTATTAATTACACAACTCTGTTACTGTGGCTATGTCCTTCCAGGCTGCCTCACCATAACTGAGCAGTCAAAGCAGAGGTGCCAAAACACTTTTATGGAGTCAAACAAAAAGTATAGATCTTTAATCCTAAAACAAGCATATGTTAAGTACAGAAAACCCAAAAGGTGCAGCCAACTGAATCAGTTCCACATTTCCAGATCACTAGCTCTCTACTACTGTTCAGCAGAGGCACTATTTCACCACAGACTGAATGCGACAGCCCCTTCCCTGAATGTTTGCTGTGAACAGGCAGCAAAGCCCTTCCAAGAAGGGCTGCAACATCCCCAGCTGTAAAGATGGGAGCAAACTACCATCGTCTGTGCAAAGGCACCACCCCTTTGACTCTACGGGCTCAGATTTCCAAATTGGACTAGGATTTCCAAAGGACAAGACTCTCACCCAGACTCTCACTTCATAAGCCTACAACTAATGGTTCAGGGCTACTGCAAAAAAAAAAAAAAAAAACAACCACCCAACAAGCCCCCAAACATTTTATAACTCCAGGTATAAAAATGCTATATAAAATTTAATGAAACTGCAACTGTAGCAGGGGTCTGCCTACTGTAATGTAAACATCTACTGCTCATAGGCTTTTCAGATTTTATGCCAAGGTATTGGCTGAATTTATCAAACCAAATGTGATTCCAACTGACTTGATGCCAACACTAGATCTAATGACAGAGAAATGTGCATCTCTTGAACTGACTGCTTCCCAAAAGCCATCTGTGAAATTTACGCTTCCATAAAACTTCTGTTAAATAAAACTGAGAGTGCAATTACAACTATCTCTTGGGCACACTATTAAATAGAATAAAACAAGACATCAATGAGCACCTTTGGTTGACCCTTCCTTTCCTAATGCTCTCATTTACTCTTATTATGAAGACTCAGAAAACCTGACTATTTTGGGGATCTGAAACACAGTATTATCAACGGTACTGTTGAAGAAAGTATTAGGTGTGAGCATGTGTGCAAAACAGACAATTTCATAAGCAATATGCAAACCCAGCCTTTTCTATAACATTGTGACTTTGAGTTTGTATACATCTATACCCGGATCAATCTTGTCTAATTAAAATAATTAGCTCTGTAGGAACTATAGTTCATAAAGCACATTTCCTATAAATTTGCAACTAGAAGATACTAATATTTCTGCACAAACTTATAAAATGAATAGTTCTTACTCTCTCTTTTCCCTTCTCCCCCCTCATCATCCCCCTGCTGCTTCAAAAGGTCCATCCTTTCGTCGCTCTTTCCCCCTCTCCTCCTCATCCTTTCTTTGCTGGTTCTTGGCCTGCTTGGTCCTTACCTCGCTCATTTTCCCTCTTCTCATCTTCCCTGCGCCAATTCATAGCGTCCACATTCTTTCGTCGTTCTCTCTCATCCTGTCTCCACCGCTTCTTGATATCTTTGTCCTTAACTTGCTCATTTTCTCTCCTCTTCTCATCATCCCTGTGCCATTTTATTGTTTCTGCATTTTTCTGCGGCTCCACGCTTCTTTTCAGATAGTCTTGTCGCCTCCTCCTCTTTTTTAACATATCCCTTTCCCTGGCACGAGCCTGCTTTTCTTTCTGGGAAAGAAAAGCTTTACGGGGCATCATGAGCTGCTGCTGTACCTGTAATAATATCGTATCCATGGAATAATATACTATACATGCACTCAGTCAGGCACCAACAACTCATTTGGAGGTGAACACTTCAAATACTAAGCCAAGATAATTTACTGCTCCTTCTCTTTCCTTCATAACCCTCTGCTAGCTCTGTACCAGATAATGACAGGCGAGTTGTATGTTCAGCTGCAGACACAGCCCCTCACCCACACCTCTGCAGCTGATGCACACCCAACAGTGAGAAGTCACCCCCTGACACCCAGGGCCTGAGCAGCAGGATTTCTTACAGCTCCTCCCACAGTTTTTAACAGCCCTGTGGCACTGCTGCATCCAGTTGAAGGAACAGGCTGGTGGGAGAGTTGAGAAGGAAACCTTAGTTTCTTCTCTTACTGGAGATCTACATTTAGTGAAACTTAAAGGTGCTTATTTATCATTTCAGACCTCCATCTCTACCAAATTTGGTTGAAAATGGCCAACTTTTTTCTTGGCTGGGAGGAGGGAGGGGGGATTAGGGGACAAGCCACAATCTGAAAAATTGTATGAGCTTTGTTTCCTTGGGAAACCTGGCCAAAACATTTAACTGCAGTTAATGAAATAAGTCCTGACTCATCTACTCAAACTTCCTCTAAGTATGTTATGTCTTGCTATTCAGAAGAACAAAGGAAAAAAAAATATGACTATTTACTTGAAGCTTCTGCTGACAGCATTCCTGATGAATGGGGCTTATTGGGTTTGTTTTTAAAGAGGTGTCGATGAAGACTACCTTTTAACAAATTGGTTTGCTTTTGATCATTTCTCTGTAGTCGTCCAAAACATTCACATCTTTAAATTCACTGGTGTTAATACCTGAAATTTTTAAATCATGGAAGAGAAAACAGACCACAGGAAGAATTTATGCTATTACTAATATCCTTTAAATACTCTTCTGTACACATTGAGCAACGTTTCAGAAATGTCAAACTGCAGTTGTGGCCCAGGTTTGGGGTTTTTTTGGTTTGTTTTTTTTTTAAATTTTTGCTTAGAAGAGAGTTTTGCAGAGGTCTAATCAAAATGAAAACTGCAGAAAGGACAAAATTACTAGATTAGAACACTTAAGCAAAGCCTAAAATAAAATGAAACAAATGTACTTTTAAAATTTAGCTACCTTATGGAAAGCACTTGTTCCCAGCATGCAATACTCCATCTTTTTCCTACAGAAAAAGCAATGTTTCAAACCCTTATTCTAAAAGCTGTTCCTTTCCCCTATGCAACATATCCCCCCGCACACTTAAACCCACTACTCTAGTCCATTGCCTTTGTTAGGTATCTATCATGTTCCCATGGTTTTAATTCCAATAATTCAACCCCAAATTTCTTAATATCCATAATAATACTAAAAGGGAAGGGCTGTAGCAGAATGAAACAGCATAATCAAAAAAACCGCATGCAGTTTGGTAACAAGTTAGTGCATAAAATTCAGATTATGCTAAAAATTACTTCATTAAAACAAGCTCTCTACTAGACAGCCTGTTTTGAAGCATTAAATATTTCTCAATAACAGTTATCATTAAAATCAGAAAGCAATGAGAATCCAGGATCAACACCATCAGTGGAACCCAGACACTGTAAATGCTTTAAAATAGTTTTAATTTCTCTATTGGCTGTGTGCCAGTACTATATTACTGTTGTTTACCAGAGCAAACTTAACTTACTAGCTTTTAAAACTTACATTATCTTTATAATTTTATCAGTAACCCGATTTTATTCCAATAACAATAGCATGAATAAAACTCAAAATCATATTTCATGCAAACGATTCTCCCCATCCTCCCCAGGCAAGTACTGACATTTAAAATCTGTCATTTTTAAAAAACTCTTTTGGGATTAATTGTTTTATTTTCTTTCATTTGTTTTTTTGGTCAGTCTTTTTGTTTGTTTTTTGTTTTGTTGTTGGGGTTTGTTTTTTCCCCTCTGGCTTTATCTCTTCATTGTTAACTGCAGTTACCTCCCCTCCCTTTATACATGTCCCGGCCCACTTTGACAGACCAATTTATAGACAAATGATAGAAAATATCTTAATAAAAAACACTTCAGTTGAATTTCCAAAATTAATTATTTCAATTGAGATTCAAATCAAAAATGTCAGATTCCAAGGAATAACTTAAAGGAACATCCAACTTGAACTATATATCTTTGAACTTCCACATCACAAGTCCCAACTTCTTCTCCAGTTTGTTTTAGCACGAGAGAATACTTCAGGCAGTCTGGCCATTGCTCTTGTACTCAAAAATCATCTTTCACTTCTGACTCTGTTGGTTTTAATAAACCAAAAGAGGGGACAAAAAATTAAACCAGGAAACTAATTAATATGCAGTGAAGCTGCCAGTCTGATTGAGCTTAACGTCCCTCCACCTCCCCAATTTTTCTAGAGCACAAGTTGGTGTTCCTTCAAGTTCAAAATGTCCAAACATCAGCAGTAAACAGTAGAACTATCCCTTCAACTACTTTTTGCCCATACTTTGCTAAATGAAAATCTTAACTCTTCCCAATCTATTCAGTACATATTATGAGGCATTTACCTCCAAAATTAATGGTGCTTGGGCGTCTCAGACTCATTGGACAAGTTTCATGCAAAAGCCTCCAAAAATAATTCTCCTTCCAGAGCGCCCACCTCAGCGATTATATTACACCTACTGTGTGAGGCCAAAGCCCGGACATAGAAGAAGGATCATATCCTGCTGTACAAAACAAAGTGTTAAAGACAAGAGATAAGAAATGTAATAAGGGCAATCTTACATTTATAATGTTCGTTTCATTGCAAAAGGACTCCAAAGCTAATTATAAACCACATTTACGGTACCTTTACAGATATGGAGCTACTGTAGAGTGCACTCCAGCAAGTTAACAGTGCTGCAGGAAGCTTTAGCAGATTTGTGGCTTAAACAACAGATTCCACTGGGTGCTGCTACCTGAGGAATATTTTAGTGCTCAGATTTCAATTAAGTTACCCAATTCAGAAATGCAGGAGGATGCAGAGATGAACGCTTCACACTTCATATAACCTTTTGACTCAAGTGGAGAGGACCTCAGTTTACCCCTCATCTGAGCTCTGGGTACCCCAGCAGAGCTGCGCCCTGCAGAGATGAGGCACAACCAGGAAAACACCAACAGGGCTTCCTTGCACAGGTCATATTTCCTACAAGGTTCCCATACAAACCCAATCCCACTTCAATTTGCAGTATTATGGGAGATCAAACAGGTGACGTGGCTGTCACCACAACCCCAGGGACATACATTCATTTGGGAAGCATTCAGATTAAAATTTTCAACTAGAGTGCTGCTGGTAGGAGGATGTGAAGTAAACTGTTTGGGGTAATGCCATGGAAATGATTATGCTTCTGTAGGAAGGCTGATACCTCTCCAACTCACACCACCCATGGACAGAAACTCAGTCTTGAACAGACTGGAAACACAAGACATAACATTAGTATCATGAAAGTCTGGAACAACCAAATCTAAAGTTTATAAGAGCAAAATTTGTTGAGCCATCTATAATTACTTTTTTAAGTAATAAGGGTTTTACTGCTTAAAAGTGTTAGATTTTAATCTCTGCTGATTATTCAGACAGAACATCTACAGCTTAAAGTACAGATCATTTTTCTTCAGCAAGTATGGTTTCAACAGAAGATACAAAGATGCTCTAAAAGATTTAAAAAGACAAAATTCTTAAAATACTTCACAGCGAGGCAGAATATTGCATAAGCTTTAACAAGACCACTAGCTGTACCTTCAAAAGGCAAAAGAGAATATTGCATATGCTTTAACAAGACCACTAGCTGTACCTTCAAACAGGAAAGGATGATGGGTTATTTTGTTTCACACTGGATTATTTTCTAACTAGAAAGCAGAATTTGTGCCCCTGTGTCTCTATCAAGTCTAAACTCCCCTTTTCCCACTGAATCCTCATTGTGGAAAGCATCTTCTGGATGAAGACCCATCAGCCTGGAGAGCAGATCAGTGACAATTAGTGCATCAGTCTGATGATACCAACACTGAGCATGGGGAAGAACTTCATCCCATACTGGGTCTCCTAAAGACTGAGCATCATTTCCCTGCACTGTGCTGCTGACAGAAATCACCAAGCACCTGGCATTTTTCTGACTTGATATCATCTGAAACTCCTTGATTTTAGCCCTTATTTAGCTAGTATTTTAAGCTGAAGAGGTTCTTGGTTTACATATAACAGTGCAACATAGTAGCACGTATCAGAGCTGACAGCAGCTGCATGTTCCTGCATGAAATGAAACAAGGCTGTTAGTTTCTTGATACTGTATTTTTTTTATCTCTCCAGCCCAACTGCATTTTAAATAGGGTCCTTTACTATTTTAAAGTAACTACTAAAGTTACTTTACTTTAAAAGTAAAGCCAAGGATGTAACAAACTTGCAAGGAAGGCTGTTAGTGCAACATGAAGTGAAACATCTTGAAATACAAGAGAGTTAACCCGTGGTTCCCACAGCAATAGAAAAGCAGCCTCCTCAGGTATTAAGAGCAGGTTAAATGATGCTGCACGGTGTGATGGTGTGTAATACTCTACAGTGATGGCCTGCACGGTGTGATGGTGTGTAACACTCTACAGTGATGGCCTGCACGGTGTGATGGTGTGTAACACTCTACAGTGATGGCCTGTACGGTGTGATGGTGTGTAACACTCTACAGTGATGGCCTGTACGGTGTGATGGTGTGTAACACTCTACAGTGATGGCCTGTACGGTGTGATGGTGTGTAACACTCTACAGTGATGGCCTGTCCCTGCAGCCAGGTGGAAGCTGGGACTCTGGGACCTGGCAATTCCAAAACAGCAGAGCAAGGAAGAGCGACAGTCAGGAAGCAGAAAGGTGTCTCAGAGAAGAGAGAGCAAATGAAACATATCAGGAGCAGAACCACCAGGGAGAACAGAGAAGTTGGAAAAACTGAAAACTAACGAAAACTTCCTTGAAAAGGAATTGAATACCTCCCTTCCCTGCACTGAGTGAATAAAGAGTCTACTCCCAACACGTCTCTCGCTGGCTTACATTAAGCATTTTCACCTTCTTCTGGTGGACTCTTCTCTTTCCTCCTTATTTAAGCACTGCTGGCCTAGTTTTCAGAGGGCTGTGCACCCACATCTCCTGTGAAGGTAATGAGATTTGCAGTTTAACGCACATCTGAAACGCCAGACAACTACGGGCTCATTTTTCAAGTCGGCTATAATCCCAGGATGGAGGCTGTTTTGTAACAGCGTGTGCTCCATTCTCATGGCAACATTTTCAACAGAGAGCATCTCCTCAGCTTTATCAGCTCAATCATCTGCAACACCGAACTTCTGCCCATGTAACATGATGGCCTTCAGCTAACTTCTGCCTAAACACCTCTCAACACCCAACTAGATCATTCTGTGTGCGCCACTGCCATGGTCAGACCCAGCACTTAGATTCAACCTTAGGCTGGCACATCAGAAAGCACAAGCTTCCAAGCCCCTTAACTTGTGTCTATGTCTAAACCAGGACCAGGTACATTAAAAAGACGTGAAGCGAACAGAAAACCCAAATCTAACCCTCTGGAAAAACCTGACATTGTTTTAAAACTAAGATTACTGGAACTGAAGGAAAGCAACAAATGTAATTTGCTATTTGGTCAAATAATTGTAAAACTTCTGCAGCACTGTGGGCATGAAACCACCTCAATTCCCCCTCACCATCAAACGGTCCATTTCTTAAAAGTCCTTTTGAAAAAACAAAGAATTTAGAAATATTTAAAAATCACTTCAGAGAGTATATCAGCTACCTCCAAAAAATTTCAAGTTTTGTGTCAAACAAAAAGGACCGTTTCACACCACTTCTCTGGACATCCTATGTAAATACTCCTTCCAGAGAGAAGTCCATCTAAAATGTAGGACTGGAAAAAAACCCAATAAACCCACTTAAAATCCTCTGGAGGAAACTCTTAGGCTAAAAACATTAACATGCTCTTTCAGTAGTTATATACAGTTTTCAGCTACGGCTTAAAAAACTCTGCTTTATCTTTTTTTTTTTTCTTTTCTTTGAGTTTATTGTCTAGCTTCAGCTTGGTGACTCTTACACTAAGAACTCCAACTTCCCATCAGATGAAAAACTTCTATGGAAGACAGTTCTAGTGAAAGGAATCAGTAAGGCTGGTGTGTCTTACTCTCCACTCATTTTTCATGTAAAGGTTAAAAAAAAAAATCTTCTGCAGTCCAGCAGACAGGGATCTTCTAAGTCATTCACACACTTCTCATTCTTGCTCGATTTCTGGAATTTTCCACTGGTGCCAGAAGCTCCATCTGGTGGGTGTGTACACTAACTGCAAAACTGAAAGGGAATTAACTATTTCCTTATCAACTTTTGTTTAGTAGTAGAAGTTCTGTACACTGTAATTTCTGTGCCCCAATATAATACAAAATGGCCAAATTCTGATTGCTCTGGGAACCACAACTCCTTATTTTTATTCTTGATGAATAATCTGCTACCTTACACTCTGCTGGGAATTTCTGTTGGGTTTTCTTATTTTGATGACACAGGCTGAAGTGTGTTAAGGAATGCCGTTAGCTAAATTTGAACATTTTCTAAAGAAGGATCTTTTGAACACACACGATTAAAAAAACGTGTCAATTCTGGCAATCTCTACCATATTCTGAAAGCAGTTTTAAATTGCATCCATTCTCTAGGGTATGCTGTACTTCAGTGTATAGGAAATTTTAAATTAGAGGCACTAGCAGCTCAAGAAGTAGGCTTACACACCTACTGCCATCTTAAATAATACTGTTTGTGACTGTTCAAGATCTCAAAAGATAAACGTTTATATGCATCCACATACATGCAGTGAAATCAATATGTAATATACAAACTCAATATGATAGCCTCACTTGTTTAGGGCTATTTCTTAAAGATTTCAGTTTGAAATGTAATAAAGCCTGCACGTCTTGCTGAAATTCGAAATCGAGACTGGTGATCACTGAAGCACGATGGATATTATTTGCTTACACCATGATATCCACACTTCAGTGATCAGGAAAAAAGGCTGCATGAAAATGCTCTACAATTCCGAAATAATCCTCATCTAGATTGTACCTAAGCATGAACAACCCCAGAATAAAAGTTATTTTGGAAATATAAGCGTGTTTCACAAATTAACAGCTACCATTTAAATTAAATCAAGAATAATCTTGACATTTTCAATCTAAAGCTCACAAACCCATTTGGATAATTAAAAAAGGGGCACAGAAATCTCTGTAAAATGTGTGAGAACAAAGCACGTAATCAATATATACGTAATTGATGATTGGATAACACTGATTGTGAAAGATCAGATCGGACTGCAAGTGAAAGCGGTAGCCCTGTCCTCTCTGTGCCATGTTTTCCTGCCATCACCACTGTGTCAACAGCCAGAGGCCAGACCTGATCCAACTGAAAAGGAGTGTTTTTCAGGCAGAGTGGTTCCTTCCCTCACCTAAACACAAGTGCTAGGACTGGCAAAAGGAAGGTGGCAGGAAGCGTGGCCCATCCTACCCCTCCTTCCAGGGGCAGCACAGACACGGACACATTTCAGCCAGTAGTGACACTGCATCCCTTAGTGTGTCCCCACCAGTAAAATGCACTGCTTGCAGGCTGGTCGAAGTGGCAGAACAGATCAACAAAACAAAAGAGAGCGTACAAATACTTTTATACAAGCTCATCCAAACCCCTGCCAATACACGCTTTTCCAGATAGTGGATAGATTAGACATGGAAGGGATCTCGCCAACTGGCTGGCGTCTGAGTATTTAACGTGTAAAAATAGTCGGTGAAGTAGGCTGACGCTAATTGTTTTTCCTTTGCCTTACCCCCACTTCACACACGCTCTGCACAAATGCTGGCATTACACGATTGGGTAAAGTCCGTAAACATGAGCTTAAAATCAGTCTTACCACTTCACATTTCTTACCTCTTTCCCTTTCTGTCTAAGCATAGCTCCCAAGTGCTCCAATCCCTGACTACATTCCAGCGTTAATCCACCTCAGCTACCGCTGTCTTCCGTCTGACTCGGGAACCTTCGATATTCAAAAGGCTTCATAGCAGCAGCAGCAGGAGGAATGGGGAAAAAAACAAAACAAGATCACAAACTTAAGTTTGACTTTTTAGGAAAAAAAAAAAAAAGGTAGCATTTCAAGACAATTAGTTTGCCCACTTCAATTTCAAGAGACATTTTGCCCCCTGACTGTTGCTGCTATGAACCTGCATCGCTAACAACTTCTTTGGTCGAGCTGCAGCACAAGCAAAGAACTATCAGACCCAGAGTCACATCAGAAATCAATACACAGAAGAGGTAAAAAGGGGTGAAAGAAAGAATGCTTGAAGGCTGAAAGACAGAAGAGGAGCTGGGGGTAGGGAAGAAGCATCAAACAGTGAAGCCAGGCTTGAGAGCATGCCCTTCTCCTACACTTCAATGACTGGATGAGCTCAAGAGTGTTACTTCAGTGGACAGGCTGTCACACAGTTACTTGATTTCTGTTTCTTGTTAATTGTTTTAGGTACTGCTTGAGAAGTAGATTTTAAATGAAATATTTTGCCACATGATCTGGACAGTCAAGAACCTGCAGGTGTGAAGTGTTCACAGAGTCAAGCATACAGGTTTAGGACCCAACAGCCAGTATCAAGTTTTCATCCAAATAATCTTTAATGCCACCTTAAAAAAAAAAAAAAAGTAAGGATATAAATGGTGGTAACTGAAAGTGACTCACTGCAGAAAAAATGGCATTTATTCCACTCTTATTCAAAAGCATCAACCATCAGACACATTCAAAAGCACTAATGTGAAATAAGAGTAACACTAAATTGGAGCCTCGTGTTTGCCTTTCACCATCAGCGAGTTATAGCAAAGCTCTGAACAATGCAGATTTTTCCTTGAGGCATATGGCCCTCAGGTAGATAAATAAGAGTTACACCCTCTCTAAAAATGTCTTTATTCAAATCTAAAACATGTATTCATTTTTTATATCAGATTTAAGTACTTCCTGAAAGCTCAAAATGAACAAGTCAATTTGGCCATCCTGACTAGGAGAACAAGGGTATTCTTCCCAAAATGTGCCAGGTGAGTCAGAACAAACCTTCTACATATACAGAAGGCACAGGATTATATTTTTTTAAAAACTAAATTAACATAATCAGGAGTCCTTTTTCTTCCAATGCATATACAGACATTTACATTACCTTATCCTTAGATCAGTATCTTTTATTCTCATTTCCATAGCTTATACTATTCTTAGGAAACGTACACTTGTATCAACGTATTTATTTATACCCCCACATTAACAATTATCACTATTACAATTATGTTAATAAAAAGCATACCCAACATATATAAAAAAAGCCCTAAGCATAGAGCAGGTCTTAATTTAATATAACAAAAAAATACGGTAATGCTTGCGTTGATGCAGGCCAACATAGTCAGCTGCTGTATTTTTTTAAACAAGCATGTTACATGCATCTTAAAAAAAAATATCCCAGCATACATAGCACTATAAATATACAAACTCAGCTGAACTAATAATTTAAAATATACCCCATCTTGGCCCATGCAGATGAAGCAGATCAGGACCATATTTATCAGCTGATCAATTGCAGCCCTATAACTATCCTATAACTATCCACTGCCTCCCTCCTGGCACCCATGTCCCACAAACTTTAAACTGTGATCCTCATCATATCTGATCCTCTTTTGTTCATCCCTGCCATAGAAAATTTTGTCTCTCTTAAACCAACTTCAAGCAGTGGAGCAAAGATAACTTCCCCTTTCTGAAGAAAAAAATAAAAAGAAAAACAAGAAAACCCCAAACCAATAAATTCCCCATCAAGCCGCTATATCTTAATTGCGGCCACCTCAAAACAAATACATAATTAACCCATTTATTTGCTCCCACAAAATAATTTGTTCCAATTTCTTTCTTTATATCAATCAAATCAGCTGCCATCTTAATAAAAATTTATAAAATACACATTTGGACTGTATGACCTGACTACTGATAAGATTCTGATATGGGTATGTACTTCAGGAATGCTGCTTTGAATTTTAATATTTACTTTCAATATTTACTATTATTACGGAGTGGTAAAAGTGGGTTGGGAATAATCATCTATTATTCACTCTGTGGTGTGTCAGAATCACAACTTACCTTCCACAGAAAATTTGTACATGTATTCATTTAGAATTTAACAGCAAATTCAGTAACTGTAGAGTTCAGTTTGGTGAGTACCTGACAAATGATACTTTATACTATTAAAGCTTAATTAAAATGCTGTTGTAATATACCACTGTGACACATACCAATTCTGAAAATGCTAATGGGCATCTTCTGACAACTGGGAACTTCTAGCCTACATATACAGAAAAAAAGTGAAGTTATTCATCTCATCCTGAAGAGCACATAGAGTCTCCCTAGATGTTTTGTTTGTGCAGCTGATGCCTAACACTGTAGGACACCAACTTTCCAAAACAGTTAAGAAGTTCCTCTCCTGTGAAGGTTTTTCACTCCTAAGCACTCCGAGCAGCAGACACTGGTCACCACTTGTGATGGCAGCCACCTTTCACCTTCCCCATCCTTTGCATATCCAAACAACATCTCCCTGCTAAAACTTAACACAAGTGATCTCAAAAGCCCCTAATAACTCTTAAGCTCTAGTTCCACCCAATATACTTTCAAGCATAAATAGTAGTAACCTAAAGAGAAGCTTTCGATAAACCTGATGGACCATCACTTCAATTTAAAAAATAAATATATTTTGTATAATGGGGCACTAAAAATATATCAGTTTGCAATGATCTCAGAGAGCTGTCCTCAAACACTGAAAGCATCTCATTTCTATTAGTTACCAAAAAATAATGTTTAAAAGTTAATTAAGAAATAATGTTAATTTTAGTAAAGGACAGCCTTGTATTAAAAAATAATACAAACCCATTTAGCTTAGTATTACTCTTGGAGGACAAGTTATTCATTGCGTGTCAAAAAAGACACCACTATTTTAACTGAAGTTTATTTAAGTATTTGCTGTAATAATCTTCAGGAAAGGCAACAATCATGTTACAACCCAACAGCCTCAAGTGCAATTTTGTTAACAATAGTATGTTTCTCTTCTGTTGCCTCTTTTTAATGTTTTAAGATTTCAACACATATCATGATGTTGATCTGCTGATACCAAGTTACTGCCCAACATCTGTAAATGTGTATCTAAAAAGGAACCAAGCTTTGGTTTGTTTTGTTACTAAAAACAAACAAACAAAAAGCGTTCCTGTTTCTTAAACAGGACGATCCATCTTTGCCAACTAGAAGGATGGCAACTTGTAATTCCTACAGTTACCAGGGTCCCCAGGTGAAAGTTTTTCCCAAGGAGCTTGAGACCCTGCAAGAGGAGACAAGGCTGGTGGCCTGCAGTGTGCTCAGGCCGTGCTGCACAGCAGCCAGGCCAGGGCTGCTCCACGCTACCCTGACAGGTAGGACTCCATTACCTCAGGTACACCTTGTACCTCCAGACACAACTAGAAAATAGTAGTAAAAATAAATGGAAACATAGCTAGTAAAAAAAAAAAAAATTAAAAAAAAGGGGGAATTTCTCTAAAAGGAAAGAAAACCTCTTTCACACCTACCAAATGGCTTAAATGCATCCAATTAACAAAGAATATGGAAACGTCAAGTGCCTGGTTGCCCGGCCTCTGGCCATGGCCCCAGACAAAGCACTCCCTGCCTCCCACTGCAAGTTTCTGCCGCCGCAGCCATGCGCGCAGAACGTGTGAAAAAATAATTTTAAAAAAAGGCAAAAAAAAAAAAAAAAAAAAAACAAGACACTTGAAACTTGATATAAAACCTGTGGCCAAAGCAGGCTATGGGCTGGAGCACTTGATTATTCTTTTATCAATAAATAAGAGTGGCATACAGTTAATTTCAGCACTGTAATTGAGCGGTGCATTCTGGGAAGCTGCAAAGCACTGTAAGATGAGGAAATGTAAAAAAAAAAAAAAAAAAAAAAGCCATGCAAGTTCATAAAGCAAATGGCACCACAAGCCACAACCAAGTTTTGCTACAATTCCTGACACCCTCCACGGGGCCTCGCGAAACCGCCCAAAATCCTCCATATGCCCCAAAACCCGCTGGCCCAGGGCGGGCTCCCACC
>NW_015090855.1:2376783-2378043 GCF_001431845.1 Calidris pugnax
CCTACCGCCTCCCTCCCGCACTCCGCCCGGGCTGCGGTGCATTTTGGGTGGGGGCTGGTATTTTTTCTTCCACGGCCATAAACCGGGAGCGACAATCCCGATTTAACGGGGGGGGAAAAAAAGAGAGGCGGCTGGAGGTGGTGGTGTGGGAGGGGGGCACACCACCAGCATATCGCGTACGCCGTGTGGTATTTGTTTTGGAAGTCTTTCCCCCCCCACCCCGCAATCCCTCTGCCTCCTCCGCCCCCGGGCTGCAGCCGCCGAGCGAAGGGGGTGGGTGACAAGGCGGGGTGTGTGTGTGTATGTGTGTGTGTGTGTGTGTGCAGCTCCCGGCAGCGGTGCGAGGCTCCGGGGTTTGATTTCCCCCGCCTTTGTCTGCGAGACGCGGGTAACCATAGCCCAGGGTAGGGAAAGGCGGGATGGGTGAGTCAACGTTGCTCCATCCTGCAGCTGGTGCTGGGCGCAGGATGGCAGCCGCGGGTCGCGCCTCCTCCCGCGGGCAGAGGCTGCCGGGGGGGGGGGGGAGGCTGCCAACCCCCCCCCATCGCCATCCCCACCACCACCATTCATCGCCCGGCAGCCGCCGCTGCTCTCCCACCTCGCTCCGGCGGACCCGCGCCCGGTTGCCGGCCGGCAGCGCCGGGATGCTGGACCCCTTTCACCGCCTCGTCCTCCCGTTCACTTGGCCTTACCGCCTCGCCCATCGCGGCCGCTCCCGGGGCACATCCGTGTGTGGTCCCCCCCCCTCCCTTGCTACGGGGGAGGGGGGGGAGGGAGGAGGAGGAGGAGGCTGGGACTGCCTCAGCCGAGCGGGCCCCCGGGCAGCAGGCGGGGGAGCCGGGCAGCGCAGCGGTCCCTGCGGCCGCCCGGAGCTGAACCGGCCTCGGTCAGAGCGGTGAAGTCTCTTCAACATGTGTGCGGCCCGGGGTAGGGGGGCCCGCAGGCCAACTCCGCAGCCCCCCCCCGGCTGGCTGCAGCGGGGCTCCTGCCCCTCGTGAGGAGGAGGGGGGAGGGACACGGACACACGGGACGGGGCTACCGGGGGCCGCGTCCCCGCCGGGCTGGCAGAGGGAAGGAGAGAGGGAGGGAAGGAGAGAGGGGGCGGGCGGGGGCTGCCCCCGCCCGGGTCGGACCGCGGACTCACGCACGCACCTACCTGACCGGGGCTCTCCTCAGCAGCGAGGGCGGGCGCTCCCCCGGCACCTCTGGCTGGGGGTGGGGGGGTGCGCGGAGCTGCCTCCCTGGCGCCGCCCGGGTCCC
>NW_015090855.1:2390139-2390859 GCF_001431845.1 Calidris pugnax
CCCCCCCCCATCGCCATCCCCACCACCACCATTCATCGCCCGGCAGCCGCCGCTGCTCTCCCACCTCGCTCCGGCGGACCCGCGCCCGGTTGCCGGCCGGCAGCGCCGGGATGCTGGACCCCTTTCACCGCCTCGTCCTCCCGTTCACTTGGCCTTACCGCCTCGCCCATCGCGGCCGCTCCCGGGGCACATCCGTGTGTGGTCCCCCCCCCTCCCTTGCTACGGGGGAGGGGGGGAAGGGAGGAGGAGGAGGAGGCTGGGACTGCCTCAGCCGAGCGGGCCCCCGGGCAGCAGGCGGGGGAGCCGGGCAGCGCAGCGGTCCCTGCGGCCGCCCGGAGCTGAACCGGCCTCGGTCAGAGCGGTGAAGTCTCTTCAACATGTGTGCGGCCCGGGGTAGGGGGGCCCGCAGGCCAACTCCGCAGCCCCCCCCCGGCTGGCTGCAGCGGGGCTCCTGCCCCTCGTGAGGAGGAGGGGGGAGGGACACGGACACACGGGACGGGGCTACCGGGGGCCGCGTCCCCGCCGGGCTGGCAGAGGGAAGGAGAGAGGGACGGAAGGAGAGAGGGGGCGGGCGGGGGCTGCCCCCGCCCGGGTCGGACCGCGGACTCACGCACGCACCTACCTGACCGGGGCTCTCCTCAGCAGCGAGGGCGGGCGCTCCCCCGGCACCTCTGGCTGGGGGTGGGGGGGTGCGCGGAGCTGCCTCCCTGGCGCCGCCCG
>NW_015090855.1:2391903-2441969 GCF_001431845.1 Calidris pugnax
CCCCCCCCCACTCTCCGCGCCTCACACCATGGACAGCGCAGCGGCGGCGGGGCCTGAGGGGACGGGGCCGCCTCACCCCCCGGCTCGGCCGCAGGCGGGCCCTGAGGGGAAGGACCCTGAGGGGACGGGGCCCGGTGGGCCCTTCCCGAGCCACCGCCCCCACCCTCTCCTCGTCCCTCGGCGGTGCCGGAGCCGGGGTAAGCCGAGGGAGGGAGGCTTCGAGTGAGGTGATGGCGGCTCTGGGTGCGCCGTTAGGGTGAGATGAAATCATAGAATCATAGAATCGTCTAGGTTGGAAGAGACCCTTGGGATCATCGAGTCCAACCATCTATCCTACTCTACAAAGTCCTCCCCTACACCATGTCCCTTAGCACTGCATCGAAACGGCCCTTAAACACAGCCAGGGATGGTGACTCCACCACCTCCCTGGGCAGCCTGTTCCAATGCCCGACCACTCTTTTGGTGAAATCCTTCGGTGAAATCCTTCCTTACTCTAACGGTGTTAGTCAGGAAATGTGGCGAGGAGACAGGGATGGGGCTGATTTACACACCCCTGCACTCCCATACCTGAATTTGCCGTATTTTGGCTTAATTTACTGATGGTGGGCACCCAAAGGTGGGCGTGCGTCAGGCGTCTGGTGAGCTCAGCACCTACGTGCCCACCCTGAGGGACACCAGGCCCCGCAGGCGCCGGAGGGAGCGGTGACACCTGCGTCGTGACAGGACGCCACGTGCCATTCTGAGACAAAGGTGCTCAAGATCCCCTCAGCAAAGGAGGCCTGATTCGGCAGCGCGGTATCAAAAGAATTCCACCAGTGAAAGGGAACGGGTGGCTTTTGTTCCGTCGAAACCACACAAACACTTGAAGGATGAAGCAAAGCGTAATTCCTTCCATCCTCCGCCTTCAGAACCTCTCTGGTTCAGAGTGACACACATTGTAGCAGAGCCTCACAATACTAGAGAGAAAAGTCTTGTGTTTTCGAATCTGGCATAAAAGCCTAGAAAAGTTGTCATAAATTACTTAGACTTCATGAAACTCAAGGATCTTCTACATTTTCAAGTGACTGATACCCCGAGAATGTGGGCACTGCTGCCTTTATCATCATCCACATAAACAGCTTTTATGAAGAATTATTGACATTTTATTGTATTTGTTAGCTCGCTTTGAGGCTTTCCAGCTCAGCAGAACTTAAGAAGTAGGCTGTTTGTCACCATCTGCAAATCACACCTTTATTTCACCAGGTACTTTCATGGTGTCTTCATGTTAGTGGTCATAAGAATCCGTGAGTCACGGAAAGAGCCTTTATCATACAACAGAATGGAAATACACAAAACCTACCTGAAAAAACAAAGCTTGTGCTTTAGCACTACAAGGGTTTCTAGAACTGAGGTACTTAGGAGTTTCTCTGCGACGCACATACGTGAAATATCTCATTTAAGGAAAGCAAAGAAAGCTGGTTTGGTTTTTCTGTAATAACTTCAGTTTGCCTTCCAAGAGTAGATGGTTTTTATTTGATGGTGCAATTAAGAAAGTGTGTTGGAAAACGTTTCTGGAGCACTGCTAAGCCAGTGTGGTGTTCAGAAGCCATCGACTAACTTCATGGCCACTTAAGCCAGTTTGGTTGCTGTCCACCCCAAAAAAACTTTAGGACTTTCCTTTCTCAAGACTTTTTTATTTATGCTTTAGCACTGACCACTTTTTAGCCATTGCTTATTAGCGGACCATTATAATTTTACTTACCTAACTTGTCTCTTACTGGTCAGACTTCTGTTTTCTTAAAATTAATTAAAATTTTAGAAGAAGGGGAGAAATGCTTGCAGCACATTTAATAGAGTTTTGTTACGTGCTTCCCTTCTTTCTGAAAGAAGACAAGAGGAAATGGGCACAAAACTTGAACATAAGAAGTTCCATCTAAACATGAGGAGAAACTTCTTTGCTGTGAGGGTGGCAGAGCCCTGGAACAGGCTGCCCAGGGAGTCTCTGTCTCTGGAGACATTCAAAACCCACCTAGATATGTTCCTGTGCAACCTGCTCTGGGTGGACCTGCTTTGGCAGGGGGGTTGGACTAGATGATCTCCAGAGGTGCCTTCCAACCCCGTATCGTTCTGTGATTCTATGACAGCAAACCACAACTATAAATGGTTCTAAAAGGTTTGGGAGTGAAGAATGATAAGTCCTGCTGGTGCCTGACCTACTGAGAACCGTACATCTATGTGATGCTTTTGTTAGTATAAAAGAAGACTTAACTGAGAAAATGAATTGCAGTAACAGAAAAGAGAGGTGGGAGTTGGCAAGCACTGATTTAGATGTGGGGCTGAAAGATGTTCTTGGGTTATGCCTGGAAGATGGGCATGGTTGGAGAAGATTGTCCCATTTAACTCACTGCATCAGTCACCACCATAAATTTGGGCTCTACCATGGATTTCTTCCATGTTGAAAAGATATTTCTAAGAAAATACAAAAGCAACAGAAAAAAAAATATGTGTAAAAATACACCACCACTAGAAAAACAAATCCCTGACCCACAGACCTTCTAATCTAAGGGTTGAATTTGGGAAAGCATAGTAAGAAGTGTCTGAAGGTTAGAGGAACTGGGTTTAATGGAACATGATAATGCAACTGGAAATAGAAATTATATTTCATAGATACTTGAAGGAACATGAGGTGAAGATGTGGGCAAAGGATACAGTAGCACAAGCAGAAATAGTTGCAATCCGGCAGGAGAACTGAACATTTGGCCTTTGGACATCTTTCCATGTCCCTCATTCTGGGTGTGAGTACACGTATCAGAATAATTTTGTATCTCGCTGTAGTTTCTTGATACTTCTCAGAAGAAGCCTCCAGGGCAGGCTGGCAGCCAGAGCAGCTGAAGACAGAGAGTCCTCTAACCAATTCCTCAATATCAACAATAATAATTTCCAGCTGGAAACAGCATTTCCTGCCATGATGGTGGTAACCAGTCCAGAATTAGGGCCAAAAAGGGTATGGAAAACAATTTGTGAAGAGTTCAGAAACTGGAAATTGCTGTGAGAGAGAATTAAATTAGGTGTGGATAGAAAGAAGAGCATCGGAATGCAGAAATATCTGCTCAGCGTACAACATAGGTGATGCAGGCAAAATTTTTTAAGGCAAGAGAGAGAAAAACAAGAGGGAAAGTTAATTCAGCAGCAGAAGTGTGAGCAGATGTGAGCCGTTGCCTGCTCTGGGGTGAAGTCTGCAATGACAGGGCTGAAAAATCAGGGGGGATGGGTGAGATGGTGTGTGCAGAAAGCAGTCCTCAAGTGATGGGCAAGATCTGCTTCTTATTTAGTCAGTGAGAGTTTTTGCACATTATGGCAGTTGTCGTCAGTGAGTTAGAAAAGAAGATGAGAATAAAACATTTTTCGTGAAAAGATTGATTTTAAAGGTAAAATTCAGGCAGTGGAGAAGAAGGAGAAAAGGAGCCTTGAGCCCGTTTTTCTCCTGTGTGTACAGAGTGAGGCAAATGAAATGAAAGAAAAGTTGATTATAATAGTCTTAATATACTTTTTATATTACAGAAGTGGGTATTGTTTCTCACAATAGAGCACGGTCACTAGAAACATCAGTAACTTCATAGCATTGTAAGAGACTAAACACTTAACACCAGAGGGGAGACAATTAGCATTCCCAAGTTGAATAGGTATAATTTAACATGTGTTGTGCTACTGATTCAGGTCAAAATTGTGCCCACATTCATAATTGTACTAGTTTAGCAGCAGAACTATGTTTGGTTTTATTCAAATGCAAAATACTTAAGACAACTATCAATGGCTTTAACCACCTAACATAATTAATTATATAATAAATACAAGTCCCCAGGAAGGAATAAAATTTAGTCTGTATCAAGATGACAGTAGGGAAGAACTGTCCTTTTCTCCTTTTTTTAAAGAAGATATTCACATTGGGTCTGTGATTAGAGCTGCTTAAATGAGGTTTGCTTAGTTGGCTGGGGTAACTTGAAAGGAAACGTTTATCCCTTAGTCAGACCAGTAAGAACTTTATCTGTTGTAAGCAACACTGAAATTTCACTTGGAAGCTGGTCAGTCCAGTATCATGTCCTTTGGAGGTGATGCTCTGCTGCCGTGACAAACTACATTCTTTCTGTGGATATAGGATTGACATCTTAGATGTTGTCAGTGCTTTCAGAAACACTCCATTCGTATAGGATTTACTTAATTAAATACGTTCATTAAAATTGAAGAATCACCTAACTTCAGTATGTCAATAATTTATCACTTTGAAGCAGTTTGTCTTTTTTACTGCCCCTGCACTGTACAATAAGTAATATAATTATTTTGACAGGATCCACCCATCAAAAGTACTGCCACATGCTGCCTTTGCAAGAGTAAGCAGAATGAAAACTGGACTAGAAACGAGCGTTCTCCAAATACGTTGCTGTCATGACATGACATTCACCATCCAGTAAGTAAATCTGGTTATTTTCTTCCTGGGTATCCCCCCAGTAGTTGCACAGAAGTAGTGGGACAGAAGACCCCAAAGCATTCTTGAGCAGTGACTGTAGGAGCTCAGTCAAGATCTTTCCTGTTCTGGAACAAAGGTAGAACTATTGTTTAGAGCTCAGATTTTCCCCTTCCTGAGAGCACAGCATTTTAGGAGCTTCCCAGGAAACATCAAGTTCTCCACTGTGGCTTTGGCTGGGTTCACCTCCTGGGGGTGGGAGATGTTTGTGAGCCAAACACAAGGTTGTTTTGGATTTTTTTATTATGATGCACTGTCGTACCAATTTCTGTGGAACAGTCAGTGCAACTACCTTTGCAGGGATAACCTTCCATGTTATTATCTTTGCCCACTGCTGCTTTGTTGAAATCCCTCTCTCAAGGGCTGAGTTTTCAGATCTAATTTTATATTAAAACTTGCGATTCAGTGTCCTCTCCAGACCCAATATATTTTCCCTGAGCAGTAACAATCACAATCTATAAGAAGTCATAAATGGCCACCATGCTTGAAGAAAGAAGGTAAAACGTGGCAGGAACTGAGCAGGAAATGATGCTCAAAAAGTTCCTGTGCTTTACAGAAGTTCTGTGATTACCTTCTTTATTCATGTCTTCTACAACATGGCACTTCGGAGGCAATATGTTGTAAAACAATGACAAAGTTTGACAAGGAATCCTCTTGACTGCGTACACCCTGTTCATACAGATCTTAATGTTACATTTTGTCTCTGGACAAAACCCTGGAATGCTAACTGTTGAAAATCTGTTGCTGAAGTCATCGATGTGTTGAACTCAGTAGGCAATCTGTCTTTTAATTCATTTGTGCCAAGACTTCAATCCAGGCTTATACTTGGAATCTGGATAGACCCTTAAATAAATATTATTGATTAGTCATCATTATTTTCTACTGTTGATATACAGAAGGTTGTGCAACCTTGCAGTTGGCTTTCTACACAGTCCACTGGAAAATATGTTTTTTTATAGTGCTTATATTGGAACTAGGTACATCTTTATTGCAGGTTCAGGTTAAAGCCTCAGATTTAAAAAAAAACCAACCAAACAAACTGGAACTGAAGCCAACTCCCTCCAGCCTCAGATCAGACAAATCCTCACCCACAAGACCCAAACCAGATAAACTAGGGATTTCATTTTGGCACTGGTTTCATGTTCGGTGGGATACGTTAACCAGGCCTTGGTTGTCTGAAGTGGTTGCCTTCAGAACCATCAGATTCAGCTTCAGAATCATAATGATCTGGGTCAGAGGGATTAAACTGCTTAATCTTGTGAATTACATACCTAAATCTTCATATGACTAAGAGTGACAAAACCCACACCTCAGGGTATGAACCTGTGCTGCGGATTCCTGAGGCAGGGCTAGTGAGGGTGTCAGAGGCACAGGGAGACCACAGCTGCCATGTGTTTAGCTGAGCAGGTGCCAAGTTCTTGGACAAGAGGTGGTATCAATTTTAGTAGCCCCCAATTACCTGTTTCATCTCCCAGCTGGGGCTCCACATTGTCTGATAGAAGATGTCACGCTAACACAGGGCTGCTGAAAGTCCTTCAGCAGAGTTCTGGCTGGGAACGTGCGTTCAGAACTACTCTCAAATCAGAGTGCAAGCACCAAACTTAGGTCAAGGATAATCCTAATGATATGGCACGCGTAACTTCCCACAACCCATTCTTCTTTAACTTCAACTCGTGTTGGGACTGCCTGCTTGAAGTTTAGCACATGCTTTGGCTGTTGGGGATTTGAAGAACTGAGCCTGCTGCGTAGGAGTTTTCATACATCACATTCAATCTCTAGCCCACAATAACAGAACACGGGATCTTCCCAGAGCCCTGCCTGTCTGCCAGTGGAGGGAATCAGTTTCCCCTGCAGGGAAAGTGAATATCACTGGTGCAAAATGTGAGTTAACTTCTTCTCCCTCTTCATTAAACATGGCCAAGCAAGTATATCCATGATATATACAAATTTAAGCCAGGAAGGAATTAAAACTCCTGTTCTTGCCAAATGATTGAGTGCTTGCAGACACAGATTCCTAAAAAAGTATAATAAAGTACATTCGCAGAGTATTTGTGCCTTCATAGGAAATGAATATGGATGTAATTAAGAAAAGCTGATTTATGTGGAACTGTAAAACCAGGGACATAAAATGAAAAATTCTCTGTAAATGTCAAGTGAGTGTTTTGTGGTGGCCAAAACAAGGCACGTAGAGTATTGCAATGGTATTAAGAAAGAACTGAAAATTAAAATACCACTATATAAATCCCTAGTACATGAATATTTAAGACACTGTATGGAATTCTAGGCGCCTGATCTCTAAAGATTATAGTAGAACTGTTTTTCTATTATACTCTGCTGCTGACATTTTGAGAATAGTCATGTGTGGTGTGGCTTCTTGTCTGAGGAAATTAAAAGACAAGACTGAGTAGGATTGGGGGATGAGCAGGGTCTATAAAACAATAGGAAAAGGCAAATGGGAAACAAGAAACAGGGAACATAGAATACTAGAATCATAGTTTGTGCTGGAAGGGACCTTAAAGATGTGATTCCAACCCCCGTGCCATGGACAGGGACACCTTCCACTAGATCAGGTTACTCAAAGCTCCATCCAGCCTGGCCTTGAACACTTCCAGGGAACTTCTACTTGTTGAAGGGGCATCCTACTGTCTAATCTAAATCTCCCCTCTTCCAGTTTAAAACCGTTACCCCTTGTCCTATCACTACACTCCCTGATAATGAGTCCCTCCCCATCTTTCCTGTAGTCCCTTTAGGTACTGGAAGGGGCTATGAGATCTCCCTGGAGCCTTCTTTTCTTCAAGCTGAACACCCTCAACTCTCTCAGCCTGTCCTCATAGCAGAGGTGCTCCAGCCCTTTGATCATCTTCGTGGTTCTCCTCTGGACCTGCTTGAGCAGGTCTTTCTTTCCAAGGAGTCCCAGAGCTGGAGGCAGCACTGCAGATGGGGTCTCACCACAGCAGAGCAGAGGGGCAGAATCCCCTCCCTTGTCCTGTTGGCTACACTGTTTTCGATGCAGCCCAGGACAGGGTTGGCTTTCTGGGCTGCGAGAGCACATTGCCCACTCATATTCAGTTTTTCATCCACCAATAGCCCCAGGTCTTTCTCCTCAGGGCTGTTCACAATCTAAGTTTTAAATAAACAAAGTACTTCACAAAATTGTTGGAATCATTGCTGTAGAAGCCAAAACTTTAAATGGTTTCAAAAAGCAATCAAATCCCTAGAAGACACAAGGAACCATTAAAAGGTCCAGAGCTTCTCGATGTCGGGTTCCAAGAGACCCTGTGTTGCTGCCTGTTGGTGTATTTGGGCAAAGATCACATAAACCGTGTTTCTTACTGGCTTTCATTCTGCATCCATTGTTGAGCACTGTAAGAGATAGTATGGCTGTTCCTGCCTAACTTCCTTCTTATAAGTTATTCTTCCCCTACAATATATATTCTTTTAAATTTGGGGGGTTTTCTGTTAAGAATTTACATAGATGGTCTTCAAGTACAAAGAGGCTCCATTAAAAGAAGCCAAAACCAAATTCAAATAACTGAAAGAGTTCCCGGTAAGAGTTTAAGTAGCACTATGTCATGGGATGCTAACTTTGTTAGAGAAGAGCCTCTATTAGTGCTCTGAACACTGGTTACAGTATTTACGTTCCTGCCTAACTTCCTTCTTATAAGTTTTTCTTCCCCTATAATATATATCTTCTTCTAAATTTTGGGGGGGTTTCTGTTAAGAATTTACATAGGTGGTCTTCAAGTACAAAGAGGCTCCATTAAATGTTCCTGCCTAACTTCCTTCTTATAAGTTATTCTTCCCCTACAATATATATTCTTTTAAATTTGGGGGGTTTTCTGTTAAGAATTTACATAGATGGTCTTCAAGTACAAAGAGGCTCCATTAAAAGAAGCCAAAACCAAATTCAAATAACTGAAAGAGTTCCCGGTAAGAGTTTAAGTAGCACTATGTCATGGGATGCTAACTTTGTTAGAGAAGAGCCTCTATTAGTGCTCTGAACACTGGTTACAGTATTTATTTGTCATGAACTCTCACAGCAGTGCATGCAAGAGAAAAGGTCAGGGATAGAATGCAGTCTTCGAGCTGGTTTTTGCGATGTTTTCCTATGCACACAACGCCGTTCAAGTACTGGGGAGGGTCTACAGTGCCAGATCTAAGCCCCCAAAGACAGGGAAAACTTTAAAACTAGATGGTTTTAGTCACCTCAGGGGAGAAACTAACTGGAAAGAAAGTACTACAGGCTGAGATGTGGGAAAGGATGGAGCGGTGATTTAGGCTGGTTCTGGGCAAAGATTCTGGTGTGGTATTTTTTCCTAACTCACCGTTACCAGCACACTATCTCATGATTCTCCCTGTTATAAGTGCACTGAGGGTCAAATGCACAAACAACAACTACCACTTCTTAAGTTCGGGTTTTAAAATTTAAGACAACTTTTGAAAGTGCATTCAAGAGTCACCATGTCCAGTTTATTTTTAAAGAAAAATACAGTTCTTTGCTGGGAAAAAAACCCCAGATGGTTTTCATGGTATATATTGTGAAAACAACTACCATTCCTTAAGTTCAGGTTTTAAAACTTACTCTAAGACAACTTCTGAAAGCACATTCAAGAGTCACCAAGTCCAGTTTTTTTTTTTACAGAAAAATACAGTTTTTTGCTAGGAAAAAACCCCCAGATGGTTTTCATGGTATATATTGTGAAATACGTGTGTGTGTATGCGTGTATATATATCGTTAACTTTAGGGAAAGCCTGCATGTTATTAATTCTGCTTTTTTTCCACTGGATCCATGTATTAATTCCTTTCAGTGGTGCTCCCTACAAGCAGCCTGGTCCAGGCTGTTGAAATCAGTTTCTCTTGTCACCTTTTCTTGTCAAAGGCCAAGTTTTTGAGGTTTCAAAAGCTACTGTAGCGCATCTATTTGTGTCATGAAGCACTTGTTGTTGTTTCCTTATAGCACTTCTTTCTTGATAACTTAAATACCATTACCTTTAAGCATAATAGGAAATATTACCTATTTATCTAAAAACTGAATATAGCCCAGTCACATTTCCAACTTTCACATATTGGAGCACACAAAATATGCCATGTATTATGATCTTAAATTTATGTAAAAGCACCTCCCTCTCAACGCATAAATAGATAAATGAAGGAAATTTACCAGGTAATTTTCATACTTAAAAAGTAGGTGTACACATTCTAAAAGCTAAACCCTAATTCACAGCAATTAGATCATGAATAACTAGTATCAGGGACTGTAGCTATATATTGTTACATAAAAGTCTGAGAAAAATATGATCTTCTTGGGGCTGAATTTGTATTCTAGCAAATGGTTTTCAGTAGTATGTAAGTTTAAATAAACATGTAAAACCTCATGTTTTGGTCATTAAAAACTTTGTACCTGTTTTCAACTGAAAATGTTGATTTTAGCCATGAAACCTCCCAATGGAACGTAAATAGATGAAACCTATTCACTGGAGATTTCAGTGGCCCTTTAGACCCAGAAATTTATTTCTGTATATATTATTGGATCTGATTACCCTGCACCAAATAAAATTTATATATAATTTACTGGCAAAGTACAGGCAAATATCACAAAACGTACAGTTAAGTCACTGTAATCTGGTTACATGTAGATTCAAAACCTACAGCTACATTTTTTATTCTTTTAAAGCAAATTAAGTAGGAAACATTTGTCTGAATAGTCAGAAAAGAAGAAAAATATCAGAATCTGTACAAATTCACTAAAGAATGAAGGGATGTCTCTAAAGCAGTCCACTAGAAAATAAGCTTTTGTTTTAAAGGTCTATTTATTTTTTTTTTGGTCACTGTGATAAATTAATATTTTTACATAGTTATCTACAGAATTCTTAATTTTTTTCTAACATTAACAACTGTATCTAGTGTACTAAAGGAATGCGGACAAACAGAAGCCAAATAGGTGCAATTGTTAAGACATTTGTTTCTTCTCTCCTACCATTAATTTTCTAATACAGACATCCACAGAACTACCCTGCCTCCCTCCAAAAAAAAAAAAAAAAGAAGAAATATTTTTCATATAGACATGTATATCTCTCCATTATCAGAATAATTTAATCGTTCTGATTACTTCTTCCCTTCTGCCCTCATGTGCATTTTTGACTGCAAAGGCTTCGTAATTTCTGAGTTCTGGCTATATCAATATATACATATATATATATATCTCCATTATCAGAATAATTTAATCCTTCTGATTACTTCTTCCCTTCTGCCCTCGTGCATTTTTGACTGCAAAAGCTTCGTAATTTCTGAGTTCTGGCTATATCAAACTGTGAAACAAAAAATAACATTACTCTATTTCGTTCATCAGGATCTGGAACAAATAAAGATTTTACATTGCAAATTGTTACTTGACATAAGTAAAATTTCTCAAATGTCCTCAGTGAAGTGAATTGGGTCTTCTGTCACCCTACAAGTTGGGTGAGATGTCATATTCCTGTATAACAGATTCTAAAAATGTTTAGTTTCTAAAGAAAATAGGAAAAGGGAATAATCTATTTCTGGACAAACACACAGAATAGAAAGTTATTCCATACATACAATATTCTTTCTTTTCCAAAGAATATTCCTTCTTTCCAGTCCAGGAACAATTTTACAAAGAATCAATCACTGTACTCATCTGTATTTCCTCTTAAACTACCCAAGCTATTATCAGTTCTGCATTAACTGTTTCATGATCTGCTTTAACATACAGATATGTATGTGCTGAAGAAAGAAAGGTATATATTGGTATATATTTAAAATACTATCTGCAAACGAAAGAACAAAGATAAGAAATTCTGCAAATTTTTTATGTCCTTGCTTGTCTTTATTTTGAAATCATCTTTAGCTCCTGCTGAATAGTGATTCATTTCTAAAGGCAAAAGATCATTTAGCTTTGTGTTCTTTATTAAGGCTTCATTATTTTTACAAAAATAGAATACAGCATTAGTCTTTATTAGTTTTTAGTTTAACATACAGTTCATATATTTTGAAAGGAGTATTTTGGGATACAATATATTCAGTTTATTGTTCGTGGTTCATTTAATTGTTAGTTTATAGCAGGTCTTCTGGGCACCACACAAATTATCGACCTTCTGCTATTATAAATTAAAAACCACAGAGATGTCAGAACATATTTTCTAGAAAAGTTAATTTAGGTATAAACCATCATGTTGTAGCAAACAAGGTCAAGAGTCCCTTTAAGAAGGAGACTATTTCATTGCCTCCCAGTTTAGATTCTCCATATACACGGTCCACAAATGAAATAGGAACCTGTTGAAACAAGCAAAACTATTTTTAAGTTTCAAAACCTAAATAACCAGATATGCTGTAAACAAAAGAATAGCTTTTGAACTACAGCAGGTTTAGACATGGGAAGAAGGCAAGCACCAGATTATCTTACTTTGTGTCAGTTCTTACCAGTGGCTTTAATGATGCCCCATAGCTGGGGAGCATGAAATTATTTGGTTTATCACCTTTAAAGATGATCCAAAGACATTACTCAGTGGCTGGATGATCCACCAGTCAGAACAAACTTAATAGCTTAAGTGCACTAAAAGCCTGGGGGCTTAAAATGAACCTTCACCACTTTCCTTGTTAGTTAAATTCAATACCTTTGAGCCAATGCCTCAGGAAGAAAAAAATCTCCAGCCACCATGAAACAACATTCTCTGACCTCACCACTGGATAGAAGATGACATCCGAATATGGCAGTTAGTGCATATTTTACAAGCAATACCAGTCTTTGTCTTCAACCATTTTATAGATTATTTACAGGATTAAAGGGCATTTAAAACACTACTTTTGTTTTCCTTACTTAAGGCATAATACTGTCCAGATCAACTCACTACTTATAAAATGGTAGGAATGTACTGCTTTTCAGTAATTTGATCGCATACAATTGACATATGACAGGACATTCTGCCAACACTGTATTAGAATATTCAAGAATTTCCATATATGTTTATGTGTAAAATTGAAATACTTCAGGAGCTAAACTAAAGAATTGCATTTGCAAAAGTCATTAAAAAATTGGCTCAGTGTTCTGCTGGCAGTTTAACCAGAAATCATCTGGCAAGTGGAATGCAAAAATCACCACACCCTTGCATCTGTGCCAGGACTGAGGATTTCTCACAGTTCTAGCAGATCAGTCCACAGGAGAAGACAACCAAGGGCAAGAAGATGGTAAGGAAGATACCTACAAGTGCACAAAGATAGACTCAACAATGACCCTGACTTTCTACTAGGGTCCCTTTGATGATCCCAGTGAGTATCCTGGCAACTCCAGACAGCTATCTATGGGCATGGACAGAAATCACCGAGTACATCAGCAGTGCAGGATGTCAGAATTGATGTTCCCAGACCAGTGAAGAAAGAATGGTTGTGATGAAAGAATCTCATCTAATAAAAAGGTATCCAGTCTTTCCTTTCAGTATAAGAATTAACCACTTGTGTTGTTGCTGTACTTTGCCTTTCTTGCATAATTAGTTCTATCATTAGTCTTAAAAGGAATGAAAAAGGGGCGCATCCAAGACTATTCAGGTATAGCTTTTATTAGTTTATCTCATCATTCATTTGTTCCTTTTAGACCAGCAGGTCTCAATCTTCATTTTCAACTTTGCTTAAGAAGTATTTTACCTTCACAACGGAATCTACATTTTACAACTCCATAAAACATCTTATTCTGCCTGTAGAGTCACAGCACTCACAAACCAGGAATTAGACATGCAACTGTCACCTCTTCTGGAATTTTGGTATTACTATTTGGATAATTATGAAGTATATAAAGATCATAAGTATTGATCAGGAAATACTGTATTAATGTACTTGAAATGTAATGGAAAATTGTCCTGCCCCAAGAAATTACAATATAGAGATGATACACAGAACAGTAAAAATACAATAGTCTTATTTACAGGTCTAAGTCAGCAATCTGAACACTGTCAAGTTTGTTGCAGAGATCACAAGGGAAATCTTAAAGACAAGGCTGAAGCAGAATAATTAAAGATTTTTTCAGATGTTAGAGAGCACTTCCCACATGTGATAAACCACAGGAGAAGGGAAGATGATGTTTACTTCAGCATGTAACAGATGAGCTGTGGAGGGAGGCCTAACTGACCCAGCACAAACCAGAGCCTGTGTCTCAGCACTGACTGGGAGACATCAGTGAAGTCTGTCTGTCAGGCTTTGAACCGGAAGACAAATGTCTTTTCTCTGATGGCATACAACCAGTAGAGGCACGTAAATACATGGGTGGTGAGATCAAACAATAGACAGAAAAAGGGTCTTTGCAGCAGCAGCCGCCACCTGAAGAGGTTTAAGCAAAATTGCATTTTTTCAGGCCAGAGAAGTATATTTCACTGTTCTAAAACATCTAGTAAGTAAAACCTCATCTCACCTGGATGCATAGACAGGTGAGGATTTACTTCAGCAATATTAGAAAGCAACATGTGAATGCAGCTGGATGTGAAGACCAAGAAATTAGGAAAAAACCCCAGCTCCAGCCAGGATAGCGATGTTGCTCCATAAGCATGAAAGGGGAAAGGAAAGAGCTTGCTTTATTGTGTGGAAATGCTCTACCCAATGTTGACAGAGAAATGCAATACGCAAGATTTAGAGAGAGAAGTACCAGCAACAGAATTCTCTGACAATTCAGTCATGAAAATGATGATGAAGAACTTGTCTCTGCAGCCAAATCTCAGAACCATTTCAGTGAATCATCTTTAAAGACACCAAGAAGAGCAATTCAATGAAATATAAAAGGCAGCAATCAGACTGCTGGAAATATAGGATCTAACAATTGTTTGGAGTTCTTTTTCAATGATTGTAGACAGGGAAAGTTGTGATAGCTGGAAAGTTGGGAAATAATATGGCAAAAAATGAGAGAGAACAGAATAAATCTGAAATAGAATCAGGTTGCTGGAGAAAACAAAACGATTTGAAGAGACCTAACTAGAGATGCCTGTACAGTATGAAGGAGCAAAGAAAAGGCTCAGAGCAGCTTCATGGTATATTTTGACTTCTTTCCCTCGTTTGAAGAAGCTTGTGAAATTGTATGGTGCTAAAGAAATGGCAACAGGAAGAGGGAAAGATCTGAGAACCGTATCAGCCAGGGGAGTAAATAACTGGAATTTCAGATCTGGTGCTCATCTGAAAAAGCTGGAAAAACACAAGTTCTACATATGTAATTTCTTTGTATCGATTTGAAAATCTTGTGTCTTCTTGGAAGCGCACAAGATTTCCTATGGTGCCAATAATCTCTATCAACATTTAAATGCAAGCATAATACACTTATCAACTTATCAAAACTTTTACTGTACCTCTCCAATAGTATATCCTAACTGTCGAGCCCGAACAATCATCTCCATCTGGAAAACGTATCCTTTAGAAACACATTTTTCCATCAGTTTCTGTAAGACTTCTTTTCTGTATAACCTGTAAATGATTACGAAGAAAATGAAACCTGAAGTACAATTTGTGAACTTTGGAAATCATGACAGTGCATCTGAATCTTAACTGTAATCACTCATTACTATTTATATAGTAATTTATAGATCATTACTATTTATAAAAATCTTTTTTAAAAAGTCATAGGAGCAACAGTTCTTGCAATCAAGTCTACTATTTCTTACACCCTTTCCAAAAAAATTTCATGGTCCTCTGTAAAGAAGGTCTGTTCTTAATCCAGTTCCTTGTTCAGCAGTTTCTTAATTCCAAATAAACTTTATGAATTGCAAACCAGACCCATACCTGAAACTCCCTGTTAAGTCTGATGCACCTGGTCTCAGCAAAACCTGAGTTATGAAATTGGCACCACGACTGTGAAAGAAAATATGAAATGTCAAAATTGCTCAGCATACAATTCTGCAGATCAAGCAGAATTTCTAGAAAATGAGTAAATATCATCCTACTAGCAAAAAGAAAAGAACCATTTTATTGCTTAATATGAAAAAAATTACATTTCTAAGATGCTTTCACTGCTAGATTTGACTAATAAATCACAGAATCTTGAAATAAAACCCCAACATTTTGTTTTTCATTATTGAACTTATCCATCAAGGAGAAAACAATGATTTTGAGACTTACAATCTGGTTCTTTTTGGTAAATCTGTCAGTACAACTACATACTAATACAGTACAAAAGAAATATATTTAACAACAGTCAAACATTTTTCATCTAACATTCACTGTTAAGTGCAGAATAAAAATGCTTTCTGTACAAATGTGAGACTTGGATTAAAAAAAAAAAAATCAAGGTTCAGTTTTGGTTTAACATTGCTTTCATAGTATGATAAGGAGAAGCCCCACTGATGAAGAACATTGCGAGACTGAAGAGCGAGTCATGACTATCTTGCTGAGGGCTGTATCACACACTGATAAGATGTGCAAGTCCTTCACCTTGACCAGGATGGTGTAAAAGGATTCCTCTGCAATGTCCATTTAGTTCTCTTCCTTTTTTGGGGTGTATATTTCACTTACTTCACAAAAAAGACGAGCATTTATTCCAGCCATTAAAAAGAGGAGAAATCCAAATATTGTCCCTGTGATACCAATTCCAGATCAGACTGGTAACACAACTTCTGCTCCTACTGCTTTCCAGTAACATATAAATCAACATTAACTTATGCCTATTCTCTTAAATCAGGCATAAGAGAGGAAGACTATGCAGAAACTTGTCAATTACTTCCTCAAAATCTGTATGTCCCCATAAACCTGAGATGCCAGCCCCGTATACTACCTTGACAGTGTTTTCCTCTTTGCTTTTGGGTGAAGCCTCTGCCTGGTGTTCACTGGAACTCTTTTCCAGTAACGTCTAAGTAATGATTTATTAACATTGATCGTGCCAGAGAATTCTTATGACAAATCAGCGTGTCAGAGGGATTCAGCAAGTGATTTACTGTTTAGGGAAAGGGCGATCACAGCTATTAAAGCTAACTAAATGTGTCTTTTAAACTTGACAGAAGTGTCATAATCTCAGCTCATCCTTTGGATGATGAAGCTGAAAGACTGTGCTGATGCCATGCAGATTTCTCCACTGTTCCAACCCATTTCTCAAGCCCAGTCAAATTATTACTTTTTTTCTTGGTGAGTTTTAATGGAAGAATTGGCAAATAATCCATGCTTCTATTATTTAATGTAATTTTGCAGTACCCAGTACTATTGACCAAAGACTCAGTTCAGCTCACACAGACTGAGTTGAGTACTTGGAATTATTATTTCTAAATAACGAGTTTATGTGTAAACATCTAGAGAAATACCCACCTGATTAATTTTCGTTTCAAATCCCAGCCATATACTCCTCCATTTCCTTTATATCTTGTTCCAGATACAATATCAAAATTGCCTTCTTTCTGCTTTCTATAAGCAATTGGTTTTATCAGAAAAACAGGAGGAACATTTGTATGAAGGTATTAAAAATTGCAAAATAAGAATAATCACTTTTAGTACACAATCTGTATTTTACAAACCTTTGAACAAATGAGTAGAGACGACAGGAAAGCAGTGGTTATGGTGGTTATAAACATTATGCATTTAAAAACCTGTTAATTTTGCTCTTATAAAGAGCTATTTTAGGGAATCTTATGATTGATTATCTTTTACCAACTGTGTCACAGAATTTCACAGACTACTTCATAAATAATTTATTAAGACCGACTTACGCATTTTTAAAGCCTCTCTCTAGTATAACAGACAGAATGATTTTAAAATACAGATTTAAGTATTTAAATTATACAAACCCATAGTAAGGAGGGAAAAAAAAAAAAAAAGCCTGGAACCTGGAACTATCCTTAGTCCACACTATGCCTGACTGCCGCAGAACCTTATCTAAAATGTCAGGCCTCCAGTACTACCTTGCAAGAAAGCTGAAAATTACAGAGGCTGCTGCCCTCAGCCTCTGATGTAACGTCTGTCAGCCATTTCTCACAAACTGAAATGTTACAGGGAGAGGAAGGTAAAAGGCAGACAAAAGTATTTCACAGTAATTGAGGACACGGCCCTCCAATCAATGTCCCTATATGCACACATGATAAAACCATCAGAAGATGACATTTATATATCTCTCTAGATATGCACTTTTCAAAGCTGAACAACCATTATAAGAGGAAAAGCACTTTGCCACACATTTGGAGATTTTTGCTCTAGTTAAGAAGTAATTCTTTCTCTGGATTTTTGGGGACAAATCTAATGAGGCCCAATCACTTTTATTTGAATTCTTGCTTTGCCAATTTTCTTATTACAGCTAGACAGCTGTACAAGAATATAAAGCTTTCAAATATTATAACAAAAGAATAAAAGCTCAGAAGTCATTCTCTCATACTACAATAGTCACCTACCTGATAAACTCAGGAATAAATTTTGGCTGAAATGAAAGGAAAACAGATCAGAAAAGAAAAAGGGGTGGCAGTAAAAAAAAAAAAAATTCAATGAAAATTTAATTTTAACATTAAAAACACAGTACATAAAATACAGACTTACATGGTGAGACAGGTCAGCATCCATAATAACAATGAAATTCCCAGTGGCGTGCTTCATTCCATGAATATAAGCAGTGCCTGATGAAAACAGCACAGAAATACTTTCCCTCACTGTTTTAACATATGCAATCTTCTAGCCAGTCTTCACTTATTTTCTAAAAATCTCTAAGTTATACTAGAAAAGGATCAACTAAAACATCCTAAAATTTATTTTTAAATGTATCACAATGGTCAAACGTTAAAATTACTTTTTCTTTTCCCTGCAATTTCAGCACTAGATTTTATACATAGAAACCTCGGCAAACCCCACTGCACTACAAATGCCCAGAGAAACATGACTTCATAAGTGGGACACTATTTGAAATAACATTTCCAGAAGTGCCATAGGCACTTATGAGCCATAGCAAACTGGAAATAGGACACAGGCAACAAAACAATCACTGAGAGTTAAAAAAACCCCTTGCTTTCTGGACTCAGGATTTACTATTAGTAGTGTATAGATTTTAGGTTGTTCTCCTTGATACCATGGATTACACTCCAATATCTATCTGAATAGTAGGATTTTTCTTTTTCTTTAGATTTTGTTGCCTTTTATTTATCCTATAAGAACTGGTGTAGCTATCCTGGCAAGAACTGGAACAGGCATTGCTATTACAGTTTTCCTCAACAATGCAAATTTGTGATCCGAGCTGTACCGTTCAGAGACAGCACTGCTTTGAAGGACAGTGCAGCAGCACAGCAGGGATTAACAACTGGCATATACTCTTCACTGATTCAAATTACTCTTAAATCTTTCTGTTGACTTCATAAAGAATAGATAAAACTGAAACCAAAACACTCTTAACTGATGTCCTTATCGGGCACTCTCAAAGAAAACTAAACTCCTGGTTAATGAACAACCCTCCTTTCCTTCCTTTTCCATGTCATTTGCAAAGTTATGCAGTAGGAGTGTCACAGATTTGTGTACTGTGCAGGATTAGTAGATATAGTATGTGAAAAATTTAAGTTCAGTCAGTTTTAATCTGTAATACTGGTCAAGTTAGGACAAAGGATGAAAAGGCAGAAAACAAAGATATGTAGGCTTTTGAGTTTCTTAAATAAGTGAGATGTAAAAAAACTAGAGAAAGGTGATTTAAATAGACAATTCAGTATCAAAATTTTTGTTCAGCAGACTGGAGAAATTAGTTAGCTGCAGTGCTCCATACACAAGACACATCAAAACATACAGCACATGGAAGCAGGGGTTTCCAAGATATTTAGCCAGAAAGGCAGATACTAATTAACAATAAATCATTTATCATTTTGTGCGTTCCTGTTATGAGAGGAGGGATAAGGGTGTAACATGAATCTTAACAGATGGAAATCTCTCCACTTTAGTTTAGGATAGTTTCCATACTATGAGTTTTAATGTCATTTACGACTTCCTCCGGTATCTGCTTTTTTCTAAAGCAGCGTGTTTTTAAGCTTGTTCACTTACAAAAAACTTGATGAAAACATATATTTCTGCTTCTGAGCTTTACTGTGATTTTTCCTGAAACTTTATATACTAGAATCAATCAAAGAATACAGCAGATTAGTTTTAATTTTTTTTTTTTTTTTTAGTACTAACCAGAATTAATAAGGACTTACCGAGGCCCAACTTTCTTGGTCTGGGTCTTAGAAGCTGTGGGATATATTAGAACAAAATAAATACATGTATTACTTGAAGTACAGTTTTTAACTAATTTTAGTGACACCTTAATATTTGCTATTTTCAAGGTATAGAAATATTTTTAATGTACTTTTCATTTTTAGAAATCTAGATAATACATAAAAAAAATTGTCTGTCAGAATACATCAGAAACAAACCATTATATTAAATAGATATTTGATCAGGTCATATTTAAAACCAACCCTCTTTTAAGCCTTACTTAATATCAAAGAAAAAAAGGGGAAAAAAGACTCTAAAACTTCCTATATGTTGTTCTTAAAGTAATCTCTATAAATGGTACAAATACTTATTAAAACCTTACACAGTAACAGATTAGGAAAGTGTCTGACACTGTTTACAGCACAACACTGTCAAACTCAGCGTGGGGTTTTTACAGTGTTCTATGATAAAGCTTTTATTGCAAAAAACCCCCTGACTTTTAACGGCTCATAAAGACTAAATAAACAACACTATCTCATATACAACTGACGGTTATATGGTAATATAGTAAAAAGGGAAAAAAACCTAATCCTGTTATTGAGGAATGCAACCAGACAGATTAAAAATAAATCACAAGGCCAGACGCGCTTTTATCTTTCCAATTTCCCTATTCCTCCAGTCACTTAAAATGAAATTAAAGTTTATCCAAACCTCATCTCTCCCTCAGGCATGCACAAAGGGCACTAACAACCACTATTCATTACTCAATAGCACACAGCAACGCACTAAGTATTGAAAACATTTTGCAAACAGTAATTCATGTTTCTCCACATTAGCTCAGAATGCCTCTAGGCACCTCCATGACTATCAGAATTTTACAATTTTCTAAAGCGGTGTGCAAAAACTTCCATAACTTGTTTAAGGATGTAAAGAAAGGGCAGAACCCAGGGACTCTGTTCCAGTTCTCTAAGGACTTCAAGTACTTTTCAAGACAATAGAGATTAAAAAAAAAAAGAAAAGGAGAGAATATACAACTCACTATTTTATCTGACCCATATATCTTTTCCAACTGTTTAGCAATTTCCTGTGTTCCATCCGGGCTTCCATCATCTATGATGATAATTTCAAAGTTGTTCCCACTGAAACGAGAATTGTTTTTAAATGAACAAACAGAAAACCCAGTTTCACTTCCTATGTCATTTTGAAAGGCATGAAACTGAAGAATAGACCACAAAGGGATTTTCAGACAGAGACACATAGCGTATTCTTATAGCCGTAAGAGTATGCTTGTGGTGATAAAATGTGACTCGGTGTCCCCGTCTGAGGCCCGAAGCTGGTGTCACTCCCAGCACACCCCAGTGGCACAAACCTCATCGTCACCCCAGCGCCGCCGCAGCGCCCCGTTCTCGCCTCGGGACTGGGAGAGATGCAAAGCTAAAATTGCCTGTCCACATTCACCTGGCAACACCGCTTTCCCCGGCGGCTGCTGCAGAACAGGTCAGAGCACAGGCAAGACCTCTGATCAGAGTCATTTAGTTTCCCTAATTAACCTCGGGGCAGAGCTGCGCTCCTCACTGTGAGTTGGGTACACCCGGCTGCGGGCCATCCGGCACTAGTGACAAGGGCTGGACGTTTCACAGCCTGGAGATGGTTATTGCCTTCCTCAGCTGGGACGTCTTTTTGCAAATTTTAGGGACAGCCCTGGAACCGGCTGCCCAGGGAGGGTGTGGAGTCCCCTCCTCTGGAGATCTTCAAGACCCGCCTTGATGCAGTCCTGGGTGATGTGCTCTGGGCATCCCTGCTTTAGCAGGGGGCTTGGACTACACGATCTCTAGAAGGTCCCTCCCAACTCTGACGATTCCGTGCATTTCCCGGCTCTTCTGAGCTTCTCGGCTCCACCAACACCTGGCACCGGGCGCCCCTCCGCCAGTCCCCGGCACCGCCCGTCCACCGCCTCTTCCCTGCGGCTCCGGAGGCGGCCTCCTCTCACGGACGGGCCGCCGGTTGGCTCCCTCCCTCCCTCCCGCAGAGGGGCAGCCGGCTCGGACGGAGGGCCGGAGCTCAGCCCCAGCCCGTTGAGAGATCCTAGGGCCCGGTAACCCCTTACCGGGGCCCGGCAACCCGTCACCGGGGCCCAGCAACCCCCACCTCCCCGGGGCCTGGCACCCCAGGGCCCGCCACAGCCGGTACCTCTGTTGGAAGGTGCGCACCAGGAGCCAGACGACAAGGGGCAGGTTCTCCCGCTCGTTGTAGGTGGGCAGCAGCACCGAAAACTTGTCAGCGCTGCCTGCCGCCATGTCGGCGCGCTGACGGAGCCGGAGCCGGAACCGGCGGGGGGGGCGGGGGGAGGGAGGTAGGACGCGCCGCAGCCAATCAGGACGGGAGGCGCGGCCGGAAGTGGCGGAGCGCTGGGGGCAGCCGGGCGGAAGCGGAAGTGCTCTCTCTTCCCTCAGGCATGGCGGGTGTCGCGGAGGCGGCGCGGTTGAGCGCTGAGATCGCTCAGCGGGAGCAGGAGCTGCGTGGGTTACGCGAGCGGCTGGCTGCCGTCCTGGCCGGGGGTGCCTCGGAGGACGCGGCGGCTGCAGAGGAGGCTGCCTCTGACTTCCCCGACCGGCTGCCTGCTCTGCCCGTCCAGGCCTCGCTGAGCCCTGCCGCCATCCTGCGGTACAGCCGGCAGCTGGTGCTGCCCGAGCTGGGCGTGCGGGGACAGCTGCTGCTGGCCCGCTCCTCCGTGCTGGTGGTGGGCTGCGGCGGCCTGGGCTGCCCCCTGGCTCAGTACTTGGCCGCGGCTGGCGTAGGCCGCCTGGGTCTGGTGGATCACGACGTGGTGGAGACGAGCAACCTGCACCGGCAGGTTCTGCACGGGGAGGCCCGCCGAGGGCTCCCCAAAGCCATATCTGCCGCGGCCGCCCTGCGGCTGCTGAACTCCACCGTCCAGTACGTGCCCTACTGTGGTGCCCTGAGCCCTCGCACCGCCCTGGAGCTGGTGCGGCAGTACGACATCGTTGCCGACTGCTCGGACAATGTCCCCACCAGGTACTTGGTGAACGATGCCTGCGTCCTGGCCGGGAAACCCCTGGTGTCTGGCAGTGCCCTCCGGATGGAGGGGCAGCTGGTTGTGTACAATTACCAGGGGGGACCCTGCTACAGGTGTCTCTTCCCCAAGCCCCCTCCACCAGAGACGGTGACTAACTGTGCAGATGGGGGAGTGCTGGGTGTCGTGCCAGGCATCATGGGGTGCATCCAGGCCTTGGAAGTGCTGAAGATTGCTTCGGGAATGGGTTCTTCATTCAATCAGTTCATGCTGATGTTTGATGCCCATGAAGGGAGATTTCGCAACATCAAGTTAAGACCAAAGAAACCAGACTGTGCTGTTTGTGGTGACAATCCAACTGTCACCTGCCTGCAGGATTATGAGGCATTTTGTGGTTCTTCTGCAACGGACAAGTGTAGGACTTTACATCTGCTGTCCAGTAAAGACAGAGTATCTGTAGAGGAGTACAAAAAACTGTTGGATGAGCAAGTTCCTCATATATTGTTAGATGTTCGTCCACAGGTAGAAGTGGATATCTGTCACCTGGCACATTCTGTCCACATTCCTTTGAGTAAATTAGAAGAAAAGGATGAAGAGTGTCTGGAATATTTAGAAAAAAGAATTTGTGAAGAAAAGCATAGAACTAATGGCCAGGCATCTTTTCCTGTATATGTTGTTTGCAAATTGGGAAATGACTCTCAGAAGGCTGTAAGAATTCTGCAGGAGTTACCTGTCAAAAAATTGGGTTCTGTGTTAGCTAAGGATATTAAAGGGGGGCTCATGGCTTGGGCCAGTAAAATTGACCCAACGTTTCCTCAGTATTAGAAATTTAAATGGTGAAAAAAAGTACAGATTTTCATAGGGTTTCATTTTCTCTGTGTAATGTCTATATCATGTGGATGAAACAGGAGATAGAAATGCCATCGTGTTTTTTTTTAAATGGTAATTTTTTTAAAAAAATATTTTTGTATATATCTGATTTATTATTTTTTTTATAAAAATGTGAAACTGTCCTTGGAAATGGAAAGAAATGTGTTTCTTGTTATTACTCAATAGTGAAAACTTGGAATAACTATTTAATTGTGCATGTGATAATTGAGAATGACTCCCAATTAGTAATTATACCCTGGAGAATGACAAAGAACAGGAGTCAAGCATTGAAAGTTTTTACTCATTTTCCTAACTGCCTAACAAATTGAAACAGTGCATGCAGTAATTAAAAAAAATATAACTAACTGCTAATCTCTAGCTGGTCAGTAGCACTACTCAGCCTATCATAGGACTTGCCAAGACAATGCTGACAAGACTGTTTTGCTCAACAACTTTTAATTCCCTGTAGAAGCATTGTGTATTTATGAAAGAGAACTGCTTGCTGCAAATAACAACACCTGCATAAGTGTGTTCTGTTAAGAACTTCCAGGACCATCCATCCTCGCTTGTTGTCTGGCAAAAAAGTGTATTCTCTGACTTGTGTAGAGGTGTAACTGGGGTTAAATGTTACTAAGACATACATTTGAGCCCAGAAAGTTTGTAAATGCTTAGACTTCGGAGACTTCAGGGGCGAGAGAGGAATAAAATAGATGTGTGCCCCCTCTTCTGCGAGTACAAAGACATATTTCATAAGTTTTCTCATGTTTGTTGTGATAGTTGCATGTCCCTGCATTATTTTGTTAACTGACATGAAGAGCTACGTGTATCTGAAAAGTTCACACAGATGAATTGAATGAAAAGAAAGAGAAATAAATAGCATCTTAACAGAGAGCTGCCTGAGTCCTCATCACTTAAGCATAGTAATTATCTTCTTATAATTAATTAAGGTATGGATTTCCTTGATTTTCTAAGGAGAAAAAGAACACCTGTCATGACTAATCTTCGCGTTATACAAGGGCAAAAAAAAAAGAATAGTATTATTAGTAGTAGTCGAAAAGGCATATTTTAGTAAAATAAATGTGAGAACATCCATACCGCCTACTTTATTATAACACACCTTGGGTTTAGCAATAATCATCTCGTGAATGGAATAGTTAACATGAATTTGTAAATACAAGGTCGTATCTCTTGCCATTTAGAAGACAATGAATACATAGAAGACCACGATTTAAAAGTAAACGTTAGTGCTTTGTGGTGTGTAGTGGGAGTTGTCAGTCACTATGTTTTAAGGTGGGTTGTGGAGGCTTGGTTCAGTCAAAACACCTGGCTTCTGGTGGGTTTCAGCTTTTGGGAATTGGAAACTAGAGGGATTTGTTTGAAATGCCTGACCTACTTTTTCTTTCTTTACTGTGATGTCAAGAAGAGACTGAAGCATAAAAGGGAACAGTAGGAATAATTCTCTAATGTCCAGTCTTCCAATGCTAAACAATGGATGGTATGTCACAGCCACCAGACCTGAAAAAGTGATACTTTTTCAGTCATTTATAGAAAGGTGAACTTACAGACTTTACATGATGCTCTCCCTAGGAGGGGAAAGACTTAGTGATTCTAAATGAGTGCTACTTCCAGTGGATAGACATCGTGTATAAAGTCTTTGCCCTTTTTACATCATTTTAGCAGCAGATGCACACAAGCTCTGTGAAAAAAAAAAAAAAAGAAAAAGGATGACATTAAAGCCTGTGGTGTTTGGTGGAGGATTTCTTGTAGCAAATTTTCAAGCAGGAAACCAGACTGTCAGTCTTTGTGCTGTACAGAGAACAGTTAACGCCTCAAGGCTCTTGAGAACTCTGTGGAAAAATCATCATAAGGATGAATGATAACAGAACTGGCAAAAAAATGCAAATGCATCAAGTCAGGCTGGTGAGAGACAAACTTTCAAGTATCTTTTCTATTAAAATGGATTTTTGGAATGACCATTCTTGTCAGTCTGTAGGGACTAAGGTCCAAAGTTCTTGTAGGAGTACAGCGTCTGAAATGCATCTTTTATTTTTGCGTAAAGAGAATTCTGTGCAAAACTAATTGGGCCATGCAATATAGAGATAGTTGTTCTGGAAGGAATTGGTGGATCAGTTCTGATCTCAGGGGATTATACAAAACATAGGTTTCTTGTGGGGGGAGAAGTGTTCTCTTCCTTGACTTCGGATAGCAGTGAAATTCTCAGCAAATATGAAAACATCTGCCATGTATCTTAGGTAAAGATGGGGTCTGTGGTGCTTGTCAAAATTTCATTCTTTACATGCTGTTTTTGGGTTTTGTTTTTAAAAACTTCAATTTCTTTTTCTTCCCTTGTGGGCTTGCTGAAGTGATACACGAGTCTTTCTGTAAATAAAATCCTGAGGCAGTGCTGGGCTCTTTGGAGATAGGCTGAAAAATCACGGGTCATTCCCGAGATCATAACAAAGCCAAGCCAGTTGTTATTATTGGAAACTTATCTTTTGTTTTGACTTTCTTTATTGCTGGAATATAAAACCTGTAGCGGTTTCTGTGTTCACCAGGAAGTATAGTAGCAGAACTCTGCTTAGAAATTCAAGGAGAAGCAATAAAACTGTATCATTCTGTATCGCTGCCAAAGTACTGTCTACATATTGGTACATGTTGACATTGTGAATGAAGACAAGCTGCTTTATTCAAGGAGCTCGTAGTGTAGTTGGTCTAAGTTGTGTTATCGGAAAGGATAAGGTCAGTTCAGCAGAATGTATTTTTCTCTTCATCCTTTGCTCTCGGTGTCATGAGGTTGCTTTTTGCTTGTTTGGTTATATTCTCTTTTAAAATGGCTTACTAGAATTTGGCACAGGAAACAGCTTCCTGTTAGAGGTTTAGGGTAATAGAAAGTGGCTGCAGCATTTTCTCTGAATTGCGGCATTTTAATGTTTCCCACATGTAGGTCTCTAGGGTAGCTTCACAGTTCAGGGACAAAGTATCTAAACTTGTTTTGTCCTTGGATATTGTTATTATTTTGAGACAAGGCAAATCAGGCTGGTCTAGCTTTCAGACATATCTGAAAGGTGTCTGCATACAAGATACTAATGTGTGTGCCTTGATGAGCTAAAATCCTGCTTGTTTTGGTGGCAGGAGTCTCTTTTATCTCAAAACTGCAGTAAATTAGCACTGACCTGCTATCAAAGTGCATGATTAAAAAAAAATAATCCCCCAACAATTAATGGAACCATTTGTAGGCAAATGTGTAAGCGATATGTTCAAAGCTAGTTATCAAAGTTCATATACCAGAATTTTAGGTATGTGAGTGTCTTTATTATTATCTTATTGGTAAGTAAAGTTTCTAATGAAAATGTAACTGTTCAAGACAAAACTGTGCTTAAAACTATATGTTTAAAATACTGCTAGCACAAGTCTGTCTTTTTATAAATATGAAAGCTCTAAGCTGTCTTTTGTAAAGCTACATCAGGAAAACAAGTTTTAAGGACGTTTGCTAGGTGGCACTGCAAGTTAACAAACCAGATCATTCTCTAGGTTGTGAGATGGAATTCAACCTTAGGGAGAGCTGAGAATCGCTTTTGAAAAAAGACCAGGAAAATGGAATAAAATGGAGTAGGGCAATTGATTGGTAAATGCAATATTCCAAGAAAAAAAAAGTAATAGAAATTATCCTTCTCAGGTAAGTTGACAAGGCATTGTTTGTTTCAATGACTTAACCTGAGGGGTTCTTCACATGCTATTTCAAAATGGTTTTGCAGCCAAAATGGATAATTGTACAGAAGAGGGCTATTAGAAGCACTAGCACAAAATTAAATGTAGATCTTAAATCTACAAAGAACCACTGCTAGTATGTTCCAAATATTACTGAAAAGCATTGCATGTTTTCTTACTTGGTTATGGCAGGGGTTTTTTTGGAAAATCAAGGACACTTCTTTTTTTGTCCTTCTTGTTTTGTACAATGAAACTTAAGGCATAAAATCTAAGAAATAATAAAAAAGTCAAAGTCCTCTAAGTCAGAAAATCCCCACACGACAAATTGGGCTTCTTTGGAAAACAAGAACTGAACTTGGAGACCTGATGCATCAAAACAAGCCCAGAAATATATGTGCCCAAAGCTCAGGCCCATTCCTGTGGTAATGAAACTAGGTTGTGAACCTTAGTGTCCCACATGGTACTGCAGAAACATTTGATGCCTATTACCAGTACTTAAAAGACAAAAATAAAAAAAAATCCTGCAGGTGTGTGCAGTGCAAATGTCATGAATGAACCTTGTAACAGCAAGCTGAAGTTTTTGCAGAAACATCAGATAACAAAAGCAGCAATGGGCTCTCCTCTCTAGCTCTCTAAAAAAAAGTGGAGTTACAAAAGCGATGAAACAACGGGATGGAAATAAGCATATTCATTTGTTTAAAGCTTCTATAATTTTAAGCATCTTTTAACTCAGGATTTATTAAAATAGTTTTGAAAGTTTTTCTCTTTAGAATCTTTAGCTTCATGTGTGAGATTAAGCTTATATTCCTTTAATGCTACAATTAAACATCTGCATTATGCTGGCAGAGGAGAGTCTGTCAGACCTCTTGGTTCATGGATGTGAATCAGAAGAAGTTGTCCTGTGAAGTCATGGCACTTCCGTCAGTTTGAATGCTTGTGATTTTCATTGAAATCCGGATGCTGGTCAGAATATAGAAATGAGAAGATGGTGTATTTGTTATTTCCTGCAGTAGAATATCGCAATATCACATACGAAATGGCTAAAATCATGTCTTGGTTAATTAGATGAGTTGTTCCTAAGACTGAGTCATTCTATCGCTGGATATTAAAGAGTTGCTTATCACTGTATATTTTAGAAAAGGTTGACTCGTGACTGTTAGCATGAACTTTATTGCTGTCACTTGATTTACACGTGTCTCTGACTTACTAGCCCGGTGTTTGAAGCAGAATTAAAAAACCCGAGTGCGGGGAGCAGTGGGTACTATAGTGCTTTGATAAAATTGCTGGCTGGGTGCAGGCAGTGTGTGCAGGCCAGGGTGGTGCTTCTCAGCTGGTGGTCTATAAAATTGCAATGGCCTCTAAGACATCAGACGATGATCTTTATAGTGACTGGGGGGAAAAAGCGCACGTGTTCCAGTGCATTTGAAGAAAATGCAGCAAGATAGTTTAACACTCTTGGAAAAAAACCAACACCAAAACCTGAAACAAAAAATCCCCACCCTGCTGTTGAGATCCCCTTCATCCCAAAGCAACCGATTTCTCCAAAAGATACTGGGCGTCTCCTTTTGCCTGGATATGATTGTGTCTGTGAATTGGTAGCAAGAAGACAAAGGCTGAACTCTTTAGGAGAAAAGATTTTTTGTAGACAAAAGTTTATAAAGAGTTCCAGGTTTGGGAACTCTTTTTTTTCCAGATTGGGAAAAAAAAATACTTGCAAATTAAAGATGCTAATATTTTTGATGTCAGGTATTACTTTTAATAGAACTTTTAGAAAATTCTTTTAAAATCTAGGAAGATAACCAATACCTGTCCATAATTTATATCTTTGTAATAGGTAATTGCTAATACATTTGCTCTGATTCACTGGCTGAATTCATGCTGACCACTTTCATTGTGTCAAAAATTTAGTCCTAATAACATTCTTACTAAATCCGTGTTGTAAGACTGCTGAAGTCATTGGTTGCTGTTTTATTCTTTTTATGAGATGTTAACAAGAAGCCCCTCTGCTGGGGCCCGCTGGTGTCGCTGTGAAAGTTGCGATACACTTGGAAGGGGGAAGAGCTGTGGATCAGAATGTAACATGGTTTTGCTTTTTCTTCTGGAGTAAGAGTACATTCAGCCCCTGCTTTCCTTCCTGAATGACACTGAAAGCTCTTGCTTTTTATTCCCATGTAATCACCTAATAAAGGGTGGCAGCTGTTTCTCGTGGGAGAAGGCAAATCTATTGACCTACAGCAGGTCACCTTTATCTGAGATCATCTAGGAAGTACTCTTATCTGGGTGAGAGGAAACTAAAGAGGAATAATATAATGTTGTCTTTTTATTTACAAACCGTTTTTGTGTATTTCAGAAAGAACAATTACCTTGTAAAATGTAATGCCTCACAGCCTGCGGCTGCCTTGTAAATACAAAGATCTTAAATTGCATCGCTGGTTAGTAAAACAAATACACTAAAACACAAGCTTTAAAAGGAAGCTCCTCAAATTCACTTGTTTATTTTTACTGTAGGCAATTAATTGGTTTCTTCACCGTGCTGATAATGAAAAGACACTTTGGATTACTGGTCCAGTTTGTAGTTTGCTTGCAGTTTAATGGAATCTTGTGAAGAACAGTAGAATAAACAGTAACACCACAATCTGTGGGGAAGACACGTGCCCGCAAACAGGCTGAGTTGTAGCAGACAGTTTGCAGTTACCTGGTTAGCAGTGTGAAAATTTGCTTCCTGTTGGCAAGTGATTTCTCAGTGAATGTGCTGAGTGTTACCTGGTTTACAGGCAGCAGAAACATGGATCCATTTTAGTGTCTGCAGAACAAGGGGCAGCTCCATGCTCCAGGTTGGTGAGAAGGTCTTGTAGCAATGGAGCTGTGTAGCTTTATTGCTGAGGCCAAAGCCTGCCCCACACATCCAGGTTTGCAGTGCTGCTCAGGTAAGTTCAATGTTAGGAGGGGAAGTCTCACTGATGCTGTGAAGTGGAGCATCAAGGTGAAGAACAAGATCATCTTTTCTTAACGCTGGTCCGAGTTCTTCCTGCACAGAACCCCTCCCTGCTGGGTTTGGGGTCACTACGTTCACTGAGCAGGTTACTCCCAAGCTTGGACCCACACTGAATGAGAAAAGTGGAGCCAAGTCGTCCTGTAATGGTACGAGAAGCTTGATAAATACAAACAGTGCTGGTTTTTTTTATTTATTTATTTTATTACAGGACTTCAGTCAGAAATAATAGAGTAGTTTTGAAATGGCAGAGATGAATAAAAAGCAGTTACATCACTACAGAGTTTAGCTGGGAGAAGAAAAGGGCGATCAACAACATCAATGCCTGTGGCTGGAGGCTGGAGCTGGAGGCTACTAGACTAGAGTTCCTTAGAGGAAGTACCAGTCCTCTGAATTTCTGGTGGGTGTGATGTGGTCGTACTTTTCCTCCCACATTAACACTCGGAGAAGTGTAAAATATTAACGTGTATTAGGGCAGCAAAATTTGGAGCACAGTTAGCAAACACTGATGTAAACCACAGGAAAACACACACACACGCTGTGTGTTTGTGGTATTAACCTGTGGTTTGTGTTACTGCTGGTTAAATACACTGGCCCCACTGCTTACCTTACACTGCAGCTTTGAAATCTTTGTGGGGAAAATAAATACAGTGCAGGAAAAGCAACAGTACATGATTAGAGCCCATGGTTAGAAAGGAGGTATAAAGATTTCCCAGAGCTTTCTCCTTGACTAACACAGAGTTGTCCAAAAGAGTTATGATTTCATGAATAAGGCAAAAGACTGAGGAGAAATCAGAGTTTCTGCTAAGCTTGGCTGTACTCATCCTGGGCAAGTCACTTTTTCCCCAGTCTGCTCTGTGTGTGTTGTGTTTAAATCTTACTCTAGTGACCAGATCCCAAGGAAGTAATTTAATAAGCATGTTGTTCTAGAACAACTCTAAGAACTAAAATTCATGGATTATGTGACTTGGACAAGGCAGTGGGATATTGCATCTGCTCTGCTGGAAGCAATGAGAAATGCTTGGTCGCTTACAGCACAAATACATTATGATCTTTATTATGCAGTCAGAAGCTCGAGCCATACAGCTGCACGCTCCTCATCCCCACACAGCAGCAGAAAAACAACTGGTATGTTCTGGTCTTGACAGCAGGAAAGGAAACTGTCTTATGTTTTCCTATTCTCTAGTCTTTTATCATTGAATGGGTTAATTTAATCTTGTCTTCACAATATATTTCATATGATTGATTCAGCTGATTGTCAAAGCCAACAGAAATATATCTATGTGATGGTGCTGCTCTGACCTCTTGTTCTTTTTGTTGTGAAGTACTTGCAATTCTAATATTTCACGGTCATGACAAAAACTGTAGCTAAGAACAAAAATTAGCTTCCATCCAAAATGATATCTGTCATATGAATCATATCAGAAAAGCAAATTGATATAAATTCAGTCTAGTCCTATTGGAGTACAAGTTTTCCAGCCAGAAAAGAAGCTATTCCTATTCTGCATCACGGCTACTTAAAATTAGAGTATCTGTTGAAAGCTAGAATTGAACTGGAGCTGTAGCCAGAACCAAGATCTGGCAAGGACTGCTTAGGTAGAAGAATTCAGGTAGAAGAATCCACACAATGTGCGTGGATTCAGCTATAGCCCTCCCCTCGCCGGGGCCCTGACGTGTGTGTTGCCTGGGGGCTTTGCTGACCTGACCCTTCACCATTGGTTGCCACAGGAAGAAACTGGCAGCTGGATGTTCTTGTGGCTTCTCCATGCCCGTGGCACGAGGTCCTTCTGTGCAAATTGGCTGTAGTTTTCTTTGCAAGGTGTTCATGCTGTTGCTAGGAGACCAAATCTCTGCTCGCAAAGAAAGGTTATTTCCAAATTTAAAATGGCTCCTTATATATTTGGCTGGGAAATGAAGTCTCTTATACAAATGGGCATTCACCTGCTCACGAATAGTGAAAGGAAGTTCTTATTTTGTGAAAGAGTTTTCTGACTTCACAATGTAAGGATTTGAAAGTCTTAAAAAATATATCAAACTGTCTAAACTTGTTGGTTTTTTTTTTTATAATATATTTATCTATATGTACACATATGTATGTGCACACCCAGAGCACAGGCATATGCCAGATGCTGTGTGACAGCACCCTAAGTTTTAGGTGGAATTTATAGAAATTATTTCCAGGACATGGGCATTGTCCATATCAGATATGTTTTTGAAACTGCTCTCCTGTTTATTCCTGTACTAGTGGGAGGTATCAGGTGTAACAGTAGTTAGAACTCATTAAAGCACTCTATAGGTGCCGTTTCACCTTCAGTTTCTTAGAACTGGATTTGTGTTATCTCTGTTTTTCCAGTGTTTCGGGTGAGAGTGTTCTTCAACTGTCACTGAAGTTTATTGTGGCAGTGTTTTATCTGAGATGCAAGAAGCAACAGCTGCTTCTTCTGTCCCTTCTTCTGTCCTTTCCTTAAGACTTCTGTGCACTTTTGGAATTAGGTTTATTTTTTAACCTGAACCTCTGACAACAGGGAAGCACATATACCCTGTTTGGCTGTTGTTTAATTTAGAACCTGAACCTCACAAGGTCATTAGGCTTTGGGTGGCAGATTGGGGATCAGTGCCTTGGTGCCATCTTGTTCTTTACAGGAATGAGTGTGGAAGTCCTCCTTTGGCTAAAGGCAAGGTTTGTTTTACATTAACCTTAGAACATCTCCAGCTGACTGCTCTCCCATGAGGAGCGTTTCTCTCTCTCCTCTCAGGGTGAAGCTTACAGCTCGTGTTCTTCTGCTCTCTCCCTCTTCCATGGGTCACTCTAAATTAATGCTGCCACTCCGGATGGAAACTGCTCATTTCAGGCCATTCCTTCTGCAGATGTTGGTGTTCATTTGTCCCCCAGGGAGCTGCTTCAAGGAGAAAAGTAACCCCACCAAAGCAATGGAGCAATGGAGCATCAGTGCCTCTGGGAGGAACGCCTGGGTGTGGGCTCATGGCTGGCTGTGGGAGAGCAGGACACTATAAATTCTGGTTTAGATGACCCTGTACCGTAATGGAGCAGCACTTTGAGCTAAAAATTTACACCCTAGTGATGACATTCGGCATCCATAATGCTTAACTTTTGCTTGCCATGCAGCCTGTTGCTCCGAACAGTCCCTGCTGTTATTTACACCTGCTTTCCCAATGCAGAAAGACAAGGTGGCTCTTTGTATTGATCTTGACCTATCCATTGCATTAAATTCAATAGACCAGTGCTTGGTGATAGTTGTTTTCTCTTTTAAGCATAACACAGTTCGATGTCTCACGAGGAGCATCAATGCCTCTGGGAGGAACGCCTGGGTGTGGGCTCATGGCTGGCTGTGGGAGAGCAGGACACTATAAATTCTGGTTTAGATGACCCTGTACCGTAATGGAGCAGCACTTTGAGCTAAAAATTTACACCCTAGTGATGACATTCGGCATCCATAATGCTTAACTTTTGCTTGCCATGCAGCCTGTTGCTCCGAACAGTCCCTGCTGTTATTTACACCTGCTTTCCCAATGCAGAAAGACAAGGTGGCTCTTTGTATTGATCTTGACCTATCCATTGCATTAAATTCAATAGACCAGTGCTTGGTGATAGTTGTTTTCTCTTTTAAGCATAACACAGTGATGGTTTTGCTTTTTTCACAAATACATTGTAAGTTTGAGAAATATGGATTGATCCTCCAACAGTGAAACAGCAGCAATTTCATAGTTTGTGTTAGAAAAGATGTCTGTATGGGGTTACCTTCTGCTAACTTTAAACATCTAAAGGTTAAGATTAGATTCAAGTTCTTTCTGTAGAGAGAAACAGATCTCTCCTTGGCAGGGTGATGGATCCCAGCTTACCAGAGGTGTCTGGGATGGCTGGGAAAATTCTGCTGAGCCCTGCTGGAGCCCAGTCCACCCTGGTAGATCCCTCACTGAGTGAAGTTGCACAAATAACTTTTTAGCAGTGCTGCCTTAGGCTTTTGCTGGCACCTCGCTGCCATTTGCCTTGGACTGGTATGTGTATTTGTGTGACTGAAGGGTGAACAAGGTCAGGGAATCTTCTCTTCTTACTTACTTTTCAGCAAGACAATTTTTGTGGTCCCACAGCAGCAGGAGTGGTGGTGCTGGTGGAGTAGGAATGAGGGTAAGGCACATCTAAACGCCTTAAACATTGATCAACTGCATGGATACAGCTAACTGGATATTTTAATTTTGTGGCTTTTTTTTTCTTCTTTGAAGCAGATCTTGTAATTTCTTTTATAAATAAAATCCTATCTGGTTACTTAACAGACTGCTCTTGTACAAGCAATAGAGGTGTTTACATTTTCCCTATGTGACCTTGAAGCTTGTTGATTTTAGGCAGATAAAGTCGCATTAGCCTTTTGAAAATTTACCAATATTCCAGGCAAACAAATGCTGCATAAATATTGTTTGTTGGCGTTTATGTAGTGTCAATATGTGCTGCACACAAACTACGGTGATGATGTCTTCATCCTAGCTTCCGTGCAGATCTAACAGCCTGCTCTGGGAAATGAAAGGCCCCGTATACAGAAGCCAAGCAGTGCAAAGGACTGAATATTTGCCTCTATATTTTAAAAACATTTTCTCAAGATATTTCTACGTCCTTTTAAAGGCGACTGGTGTGGACTGATGCTTTAGGATGCTTCAGGTTTCCAGGACTCAGAGGAGAACTGCCGGGAGTGGCCCGTAGATGGCAATGTAGGATCCTTGAATTGGGCACATTCTACACTCTGCAGTGATCAAAATGTGTTATTTCACCGAAACATTGACACACAGGTTGGATTTATAGTGTTTCTCAGTAACTCGTGCCTCTTCTAGCAGAACTGACCAACTCGGTGGCTAGCCATGCATTTTGAATACTAACTATGAAGTTCATAGTTAGAAACGCAATCGTATTAAAATACGGCAAATGACAAATTTTGATTTATAGGGAAAACTTTCCCTTTGGCTTTACATATCAGTAGTTTGCAAAAACTTAAATATGCATCGTGGTCTTGTGCAAGTGCTTGGAGTACTTTAGCTGTGGGCCAGAGTTACTGCTGTCAGTCGAAGAGGAGGAGTCAGTGAGAAAAAAATGCACGTACAGGTTTACACAAGTCCCACCAAGAGAAATGTTTCATTAATGCAGTTTCAGGACTTATAGAGGCCTCTGTGATGGGATGAGGCTGCCAGCCTTACTTCATGCTATTGTTGCTGATGCTTCTTTCCTGTTCCCATCAAGTCATGTTTGTTTTCATCCTGTGATACCCATGTTGAATTTGTGCTCTCTGCTTTCACCTACTAAAAAGATAATTTCACCCACATGCTGTGCCATGTAATGCTTTGCGTCTTAACGTTCCTCACTCAGGTTGTCCCCAGAAACATTCCCCTCCAAAATTAAAGACACCTGCAGTTTCACAGTGTTGGATCTGATTTGCCTGAGGATAGTATTTCTTTGAGTTCCCAAAATGTGCTTCTGTTTATGAGTGAAACTGAGTCATCTTTTCCTTGGTTGACCCGGGAACTACTAGCACTATAAAAGTTATGGATGTTATCACTTGGCTTCTTTGTGACATGAGGTGTATCGGAAATGAAAACGAGCAGCACTACTTCAATTTATCATTCAGTAATTCTGTCAAAATTTTATTTCTATATATAATTAAATATAGAAACTTTTGCTAATCCACACTACTTTGTTCCTGCAGTAGGCACCATTTAAATTATATTCTTATCTTCAGCAGAAAGATAAACATCATTATTCTTGCTGACCACTTTACTTGCATGACTGAGAGCTGTAAATTTAGCTGTCTAGTTTTGGAAACAAATGGCCTTGTTTTTTTAAAAAATTGTAATCTCCAGATGAAGGCTGGGAAGGACTTGCATTCCAGGTCAGTCACTTGAGCAGGCTAATTATTGTGGTTTACAGCCCCATTTCTCTGGACCCACAATGAATGTAGGAATAAAATTATGACCCTAATTAAGTATGGCTACAAAACTGCAGTCATTAAAAAGGGTATCTGATAAAGGAGAAGCTGAAACCTTAGCTTGACAGCGTTACATGTGTTTATGTGCCCTAGCTGACTTCACTGTTGCACAAAGCTGCTCAACTCATGTCACAAGGGCTACAGGGATAATGAATTAATATTTATAAAGTGTAGCAAATATGCTCTAATTACCCTAATTGGCCTGCTGTGTTTCCAGTTATGACAGAACTTTATTTCTGTTCAAGTGACATTTGCTTCTGGATTAGTTCCTGCAGGCAAAGAGAAAGGAAAAGCCCTGTTGGACAGGGCAGAAACATCCCCTGACACTGTGCTCCTGCAGTTTCTTCACCAGGCTTTTGGCAGAGCTAATTGCATTCAGTAATGTCTTTAGTGATTTCTAGGGAGTATTTCAGAAGATATGAGATGCTGGAAAATGACAAAGAAAGACAATGAGCAAAAAGGGAGGAAGGTCTAGTTTTATTGTTAATAATTAATAGACCAATCTCTGAACTTTTTCAGTTTGGAAGCACAGGCAAAATTCTCCTTGACTTTATTTGTGGTGTAGAAATTTACCTTTATTTGTGGTGTATGATTTTACATAGTGACTGACAGCTACCAAACAAGGAAGCCTGTCCTAAGGACTTACACTCTAATGTTACAAGACAAGACAGAACATGCACAGAGCTGAATTGGTTTAGTGAAGTACAAGTTTTGGACCTAAAATGGTCTTCACTTTCCTGGTTTTTATACGATTGTTACTATGTTAGAACACTGAGATCATGGGATTGTTAAAATGCTGCAGAGGAAGTGGTAAATCAGTGAGTGGGTAAACCTAGTGTTAAGCATTTTCTGTTCTAGCAATAGAACTTCTGAAGTGTATTTTTGTTGATGAGGGTGACATTCAGCCAGTACCATGATCTCTAGTTTCATGCCTTCAGTTCTGTCTGGTTTCTGTAGGTTGCACTCTTTGTGCCTATGGGATAGTACAGTTCCACCATCTCAGGCGGCATCATACTTTGGTTTTTGGGGTTTTTTTTCCTTTTATTTTTGGTACCCAGGTAAACTTTTGGATAAATAGAAATGAAATTCACTGTCAAATCTTCCATAAGGTAGCCAACAGAACACAGGGAATACTGGGCCATTTGTAGCAACTACTGATACGATGAGTGAAACTCTCTGGCCCTAAGCCAGAGTCAACTGATCAGATTAGGGGTTAATGGCCCTGACTGACTCCTGAGCAGAGACTAATGGCACAGTCTTCCCAGTTACATTTGCCACTTTGTTTAACTGCTGATAAACATAGTCAATCAAATCTGTGTAGGTTTAGGAGTATCCAGGTCACTTTTCAGCCTGTTGCAAACCCAAGAGAGGGATGTGAAATTTTGTAGCTTTGTTATGAGAAAGATCTATTCCTTTCCTCCTGTTTTAACTTGCCAGTCTTTTTCTTATCTAATCAAAACAAACAAATAAACAAACAAAAGTAATTGTATAGAACAGACTATTTTACAGTCAGGCTTGAGCTGCCAAGAACTGTTATGTTTGCCGCTGTCTTATTGTTTCAAACTGACCCTGACCAAGAACAAGGTGACCTCTCTGGACCTGGATTCTTTGTGCTGCTTCGTATTCCTTGGTCCCCACATAGAATGAATGAGAAGTAGAAAGGACAAATGATGTGGAATTAATCAGTGGTTCTGTACAATTGCAGAGTAGGACTCTGATTCACCTATCTTAATGTTGGCCTTTTAATGTGACACCTGAATTTGGGATCTGGTTTATTCTAGGCTTACTCTATTAATAAATAAAAAATAGAGATGACTACATATCTCCCAGTGGTGATTCAGATCTTTTGACAATGAGGCCACCACTTCAGGCACTTTGGTAAGTGCCTAAAATGAATTTTTACTCTGATTCCCAGTCTGTAGCCTAAAGGACTCTTTGAGTGGAAAGCTTTTGTTCACAGAGATTCCTGTGAAACCTTGGTTTTAGTTACAGAGGAGAGCTATAGCGGTAGGAATGAGAACATTCTACAGCAAAAATGTTTGCTTTTGCATCAGCCTGAATACCCAGTGAAACTCTACCCACATGAGTCATGAATATATAGACCATGCCAGTTTTCCTTCCCAGACATGCATCTGATGATGTGTAAATCCATGAATCAGTTCTGCATGATTTTTTAATTGTTTAATTGGACATTGCTATTGTGGTATACAACCCCATTTTTCTGGACCCACAATGAATGTAGAAATAAAACTATGACCCTAATTAAGTTGCTATTATTTGGACACTGACTATTCAGTGACACTACTAAAGCCTCTGACTATGGAAATCTGGAGTATTGAATTACAGTGGAAAAAATTAAAAAGGGACAAATGGAGACAAGTCCTACACAGTCCTTAAAAATAAGTTTCCCTAAGACCTTGACCTATAATGAATGTTAGTGTAATACAAATTATTCCAACTCACCTTGTAAATAATGTTCTTTTATGTACCGTTAGAGAAGCCTTGTGACTCTGTCTTCCTTTACCAGTGTTGCAATCACCAAGTGATTTTAATTACTTTTGTTCTTGTTTTTGAGGAAGAAGAATTGAGGAGGGAAAGATTTTGGAGAACGTAATTTAATATACCACTTTAAGTGGAAATTCTAGTTTTATCAAGGATTTTTCTCTTTCTCAATCTCCACAGATCCTTCCTGTTCCTTTCTGAATCTGTTAGATTCTTTGGTCAAATAGTTAAAATATTTTAAAGTCATGTCCCAATTAACTGTGATTGTGATTCTCGGGACAACATGCAAGAAAGAGTTTTTCCTATAAAAGCTCCTGAATTGGTACCTAGATTTTTCTGTACTGAGATAGTTTCATTTCCTAGGAAAAGCTTTCTATTACAGCCAGCTTCCTTCAGCTAGCAATGCTCGTAGCCTAAATTCTCCCTCAACTGCTGCTCACTTCTCATATTAACCCCAGGTTTTCAAGCATGCCTATAGCACACGTGACAGTCTTTCTATACCATAAGAAGCACATGAAAATGAAAGGAGAACCTAACACTTTATTAATCGAGACTAATACAGCTACTGCTGTTTGAATTCATACTGTACATATTACTGCAGTATACAGAGGATAATATAGACAGCAATGCAAGCCTTTCTCTACTGGAGACATGCACCACTCTTTATCAGTGGCAATTCAAACGATTAGTTTGACTTCATAAAAGCACGAAGTGTTTTTATTGGAACTTTCTTGTTGACTGCACATGCTGTTAAAATGCAAAAAAGGAGTGATAGCTGACTTGGTTGCTGTCAGCTGTGTCACTGGAAACAGCTTTTGAATCAATCCATAATTTTCATGAATTTGACTAAAACTTCAGATAATATACTGTAAAGAGGCATAATCATCTTAAACCTTCAGCCTTCTCAGTAAAAGCTGGAACACAGCATGTGGGTTTCATACTAATGTTGTGCTCTTAAGATGTATAGCTGGATTTATTTAGCATAAGGAATACAGTATGCATTACCTCCTGTAAAACATAAGCTAGTTTGTTACAGTAAAACATGTTGATATGCGTAAAAGTCATGTGTTGCCAAGAACAAAATTACATTGGGGTACATCCTGGATGGCTTATTTGTTCCTGGCTTAAGCAGGACTTGCAACAGGGAAGATGCATTCATGGGTTTGCTCAACCAACACCCAACTTCAGGGTGATATTTTGGGGTTGGGTTTTTTTTCTGGACAAGGGCTTCAGAATCAAGCTATAATTTCGGGATAAAAAGTAAAGTGATACATGAAATAAATGAGCATTAACTTAAAATGTAGAGACATTGAGTAATTGGATGGACCTTCAGCAGCAGCATAACATAGAAATAAGCTTGGGTTTTATTTGGTAATTCTTGATTTCTCCTTATATTCACATACAGCTTCTTATTTATGGCTCAGCCTGTCAAACGCATTCTTAGATAAGCAACTATTGCTCACAGGACTAATCTAATTACCAGTTCTTTTTATAATGAATGCTGACACAAAGGTAGAAGGATGTATAGAACTTGTGTTGAAGCCAATGCTACAGATGATCAAACAGTTTTGAAATTAAGAGTATTTTGGATGGAAAATGTGTCCCTTTTTTGTCACGATGTTCCTGTTTTTTGTCCAACTCTAATTAAAGCTGAAGAACAAGAGTGAAAAGCTGGTTACATTCGTAACTCTGGCATATAATTGATTGCCAAGTGTTTAAACTGGATATTTAGCACTCTGCAGTAATGCTCCATGGGCGTATTTACCTCCAACAGGCAGAAGAATGCTAAAGCCCTAAGTATTTGTAAAGCACATTTTTAAAAGTTTTGGAATAATTCCTAAACAATAAGCATAAGAACATCGTCAAATTATATTTTAAATACATGGGCTTGGCCAAACAGCATAGGCTGAGGAGTTAATTCTACCTTTTTCTTTTTTTTCTTTTTAAAAGACAATGTATGTGTCCTTGGCCTTAATTTAAATCGCAAAACCATCATGCATTCTGGCGTTTCTAGCAAACTGCTCCAGAAATGCCAATAAGTAATTGTATTTCTGAAAATTAGGCTAGAGAAGTATTGCTGAATGTGATGGGAACTTCTAAAATCCCCTACCCCTTAACTAATGACTAACTTTACTAAAATAGAGGGGAAACTCTTAAGATTAGCTTTTCTTTTCCTCTGAGCACACATGAAATCAAACAAGTGGATTTAATTCTTTTCTTAAAGTTCTAGACTTTTCTCCTGAGCTGCTACGAAAGCCAGTCTCATTCCCTCTAAAATAACTGGGAGGTCTGTCATTAATCTCCATAGTAACCTGCGCCAAACCCAAGTGTCTCATTGACCCCTGTGCTCCCACTGACTTCAGGAGGAGAATCTAGACCAAGACACGCGTGTGGATGAAGAATACACAGTTGTGTTTTGGGACCTTAATTGCTTTTTCATATCCTGTTTAGAATTTTCTCCATTACTGTGATGTCTGTAATGATGGCAAAGGTAGAGCTAATTAAACCTTAAGTCCTCATGACTGAGGATGGTAAAGTATAAAGCTGTCAGTACCCCCCCACTCCATGACTCAAATGATATTTTCTTTTTTTCATCATTGGCAACTTCCCACGACCATATATTTTCTGCTCCTTTTAAAGAACAAATGCTGAATGTGAATGGGTAGCCGCAGTGTCGATTTGCCAAGTAATGGTAGGGTGTCCCCTGGAAACAGGCCTCTTTTAATTCTGTTTCATATTTGAGGTAAAGTAAAAACATGGAAACAGATGGTAGGGAACGACTGGTATCTCATCATGCATATTTCATTTGATTTGCAGCTAGTTACCTCTTGATAATAATATTAAATGCTACAAAACTCCAAGATTTTGTTCCTGGGAATACTGCATTCCATGAGAAAGGATCAACACTAACTTCAATTAGATTTTGAAGCTGGTGAGCTATAAGTATTTACATCTTTAGCAACATTATGATACAAACAGCTCGATCCTTCTTTTCTGGTATGTTTAGGGCTGACTTAAAAAAAATATACAGTTGCTGTTGTGAATGACAAATCTTACTTAATGTTTTTTTAAGAGCACAATGGGACAAACATCTGTGGTTATTTCCATTACACTCTAAGGCGTTTTACTAGGAGAAAATTTAGCCATTATTTTAGTTGTATTTACATTATTTATATACAAGAAGAGCAAGAAAAATGGCAGCCTGTTTAATGATTATATACATTGTGATTCGGTTGGAAAAATGTGTATTACAAATGGCAAAACAGCCTGTCAAGTACATAATTATAGGTTGTTCTTTTTTTTCATCAGAGAACTTTTAATTCCTAAAATCCCACTGCTCGATCTCAGTGAAAGATCTGTCCTATACATTCTACTTGGGGGGGCGGGGGGGTGGTGGAAGAAACAGCATAATAATAGACTTAAACCACATCAGTTATGGGTTAATAGCTCCTTTTCTTCATTTTAATATGAGAGTTACCTTTGTAAAATGCTTCCAAAGCAAATAAAAAGATGGAACCTGACACAACAAAACATTACTTGACATTGGGAGAAATGGTAACTTAAATTTCATTCATTGTCCCTATTCTCAGAAGAGATACTGGGGAATAAAATATCACTACCTTGTGACGTATTGGTTATCTGAGACTTTGTTTTTAATAAGAACTGAGCTCTCCTGTACATTATTCTTTCCTGTTCTTGCTTTAGCTCAATGTAGGAGCGTGAAAACGTGTGGAAGATGGAGGTGACTGGAAATGCCATGAGGAGGATGCCACTCAGGATGCTGCTTAGTGCCACCACTTGGCCGGGAATACTTCTGGGAACCATATCTCCGTAGCCTACCGTGGTCATGGTGATGACAGCCCACCAGTAGCACGCGGGGATGCTGGTGAACTCCTGCGAGTCCGCCATCTCGTTCTCGATGACGTACAGGAGGGGTGCAAACAGTGCGATGGCCACGCAGAGGAAGAGGAGCAGGAGACCGAACTCTCGGGTGCACCTGCGAGCGGTCAGCCCCAGCGTCTGCAGCCCCAGGGAGTGCCTGGCCAGCCGCATGACGTAGAGAATCCTCAAGGCACGGAGAATACGGAGGACCAGACCTACTTTGTCCAGGTAGATGCTCCCGGAGCTGGGCTTTTTATAGCCCACGGAAGTGTTGTCTAGTAGCAAAGTGATGTAGTATGGCAGGATGGCTATGATGTCTATCAGGGTTAATGGTCTCCGCAAAAATGCAAACTTGCTCTTTGCCTGGATGAATCTTAGCAGGAACTCCAGGGAAAACCATGCCACACAGACAGACTCCACAATGAAAATATTGTAGCACATCTGGGAACACTCACCCTGCAGGAAAGAGGAGGAGTTTGTAATCGGCACTGGATAATAACTATTTTAGTTGGTACGGTGACAGGAAGAGAGGTTTCTGTGTTGTTTTTTTTTAAACCCAAAATATTAAAGGAATTGAAGCTGTTGCTATGGGGAAAGACGTTGACAAATTGGAACCAGTTAAATGCAAAACTTAGAAAGGATCTACTTATTCCACAGAAGATATTGCTTGGTAATTTCAGGCTTTCTAAATAACAAATACAAAGCTTAACAAGGTAATATACAGTTGTATCAAAGAGTGCACACTAACAACATTTTCTCTGGACATAACACTTGATATCATTACGTCTATTACAAGTAATTGAACATAGTCATGTGAGATTTCAAATATTCTTTGTGTTATTTTCCCCCCTCTAAAGACAGCTGCAAAATCCCTGTTGAAATCAGTACCATCAGACCTTGTACTTGTTCTGTGCTTCCCAGCACATACCATTTTCTTTTTCCTGGAAAGCTAACTTACCTTTTCCTCCTCCTCCCTCAGGTCAGGCATGGTGCTGATGGATAAGTTCACTGCTGTAATAGTTACAAATAAAACAGACAAACAAGCAAACACCTTTCCAGGGAGGCCAGACTGCGGCCTTTCCACCATGTCTTGCAACTTTTTCATGCACAAGCCAATTTTTGTCTCCTCTACTGTTTCACCTGTTGTATCATTTTCTATGAGGTCATCCTCCCGTTCATTTATTTCTGTAAACTCCTCCATTTTTTGCAGATATCTCCTTTTACAACACGAGTCCAAGTTGTCTTCCTCAATTCCCCAGTAGAGCAGCTCCTCTTGGAAAGACAGCGCACACATCTCACGCAAGAGCCGAAGTTTTCCAACCCGCAAAAAGGTCAGGATTGTCCTGAATGCTCCTGGGTTGCGGTCAAAAAAGAATTCATTACATGTCACGTCATAATCATCACAGATGTTTAGAATGTCGTCAAAATTGTTACAGAATTTTAGTTGTCCCAAACGTGTCAATGGGAACTCATCAAGTGTGGTCCATGGGAGCAAATACTTAATGCCCCCTACGTTTATAATAATATGGTGCTTCCGATCATCGGGGTGAAAGCCTTTCAGGAGATCCTCTTGAGGGTGAATTAGCTTGGCTCTTTGGTAAAAGACTCCCTTTAGGGTTTCTGTTTCTGGAAAGAATGTGTGGTTGAAGGAAGCATCTGAAGCACAGCTCAGGGCACTATAGTCATAGTCGGAATTTTCTCCAGGTAGAAGAGTCATCTTGGCAGATAACTTCACATCACTTTGCTACTTCTGCAAGTGTCTTCTGGAACAAAAAACATATATGGGTTGAGTGTATGAGTGGTTGTTTTCAAGTTTGGCATAAATGTAGTGATTGGAGCTTAAAAACATTTAAGGCTGATAAAAACAATTGAAAGAAAACAGCAGTGGCTGAATATGGTCATAAGACCTTTCTGGTGAGACTGGGTTTGTGTCCATCTGGGTAGAACTGACTCTATCCTGCATATGGCAGGATGTTGCTGGTTCAGAATGGAAGTGTAAAAAGTGTGATAGTATCACGTAAGAACACAGAATTCAAGTGTGTCTTGTAGTAAGAAAATTATAACTTTTTTATTTAACTATTACACATAAATTCTGAAGTATTTCAGTACTCATTAAGTATATAGAAAGAATCAGAAGTCAATTATGCTGTAATTCAGTAAATACCACTTCTAAAAAGTAGTACAAGACTAATTTCTAAAAGGCCATATGGAAACAATTTTGGGAAAAAAATGCCACTTGTATTGATGATCACATAAAATGTTTGTATAAAGTTTATATACATTTACTGGCATGACAACTCCCTTTCCATGGCTTCAATTACAAGAGATTTGTTAAGAAATACATGATTTCTACATAAACATTGGAATACTATTTCAGTTGTAACTAACACCCTATCTGCAGTAATGGGTCTTTGTCCTTACAATGGATTGAACAGTAGCTGAGAGCCAAGGTGAACGCTTTCACCTCTGATTATAAGAATCCAAAAAGATTGGATGTCTTATGATGTCTTTGAAAATTATATTTAAATTCTGCTCACACAACACTAGTATAAAGTCTGGGGAAGGAAGTGACCACAGAGTACAAATGGGTATAAAAAGCAGGTACTGGAAATGTTAAACTTTTTGCCTCCCAAACTCTCTGCATTTTAGAAGTCAGACTGCAAGTCTGCTCACCCCCAGGAGAGTTGTACAGTACTGCTTCTAGATCTTCCAGCTCTACACTCAGCTGCAGCTTAATGCATGGAGTTACTGAGTTTCATTTGATAAGAGTATTTATTTATTAAGTAGATTGTACAATAAATAGATTTTAATTATGCACAAGTATTCTGACTTTCCAGCCTCGAGTTCACCAGAAAGTAATAAATATTACACTTCAGTAATTGGCTTCAGTAGGAGTACACAGTTTTGTTCTTTCCCTGGCTGTACTTACCTCCCCTTTGATATGCACCCTGAAGATATATACCCCTGCTAGGGTGACTTCCTTAAACACACAACTGTTGTTTTCAGAAGCTGGGGCTTATAAAACACACCAATAGTGTTACATACCTATTATAGAAGAAAAACCCATGAATATACAACAGCAAAATACTTAAAACACATAGCTGCATTTCAGTTTAAGAGCAACAGGCTTTCTTTGCTGCAAGTGGACTTAAAATGCTGCTTTCAGTAAAATACTATCTCAGTCCTGCTCCTAAACTTCCCCTGGGGATTACTCTGAACAGGGCAGTTCCTTATATACTCTTACAAACAGGTGGCCCCAGGTGAGCTTTGGATGGAGTGGTATTTCCTGATTTCTTACCTGTAATTCTCTTCAGTACAAAGGAAATCATTAATTTACTTACCTTTAGGGCGTGTGGATAAACAAAAACCTACAGGAATATACAAGAACGGACAAGGCATGATTCAGATCTTCCAAGAGCTGTGGTAGCAAAGAGGTAAGCTTTGTCACTTCTATCACAAAGTGGGATCTCTATTGCTAGTGATTTGAGAACAGCTATTTGGCAAGTAACCTGTTTTCCATGCCAAAGTCTTAACTGTGTTTAGCTTTCAGTGCCTTATCACTACCTACTGGCTTGTGTTGCTGAGTTGCTCTGTCTTTGCTCCAGAGTTACAGCTCTGGAAATCCCCAGGGCAGGGCATGGGCAATTCTCAATGCCTCTGGAATTACCGGTGGGTGCAAACGATGGCAAAATCCCACAGGCCTGCACTCAAATAAAATTCCAATCGATTTCAGTTTGTCTTTTGCCTCAAGAAAGACTGAGCGAAGCCCTGCTGACCTGAAAGTCTTTTCTTCGGAAAGCACATTAACGCGAAACGTAATTGTATTTAAAAGTCACATTCTAGGAAATTCTAGTCAATACTGGGATTATCAGTGGAGCTTCATGACAAATGATGGCACTCTGCCATTGCCCGCTGGAAAAGCTGCAGGACTCAGATAAATGAAGGGATCTGAGGAGAGCGATAGCCGGCTCCGATAGTGCTGGCTGGAGCATGTTGAACAGAGGAAGTACAGAACAGATGAACTTGCAATTACCCTGACATACAGTCCCATCACATGAAGCACTCCGAACGACCTCAGAGCTGGTCTTCTGGTAAAGCACTCCTGAGATACCATCAGCAGAAGTAATGCCACTGGGAGTTCAAGCTATAGGTCTGATATGGGAAAACAGGGCTACCTGATGTATGTTTACGAAGGGCTCCTTTTCTTAGAGCAACTGTTGTTTAACCTAGAAACAAGCGTTTTCCCCTCTGCCTCAACTATGTCTAAGGCAGGGCCGGCCCAAGGAGAATAAAGATTATGATTGATATAAGACTATGGATAAATGGGAGCCGTTAACTGTTTTCCCTTCTGTAATACCAGATGATGTTGGTTAGCAACAACTTATCCTCTGAATCTCAGCCAGGAAAAATGAGGAGGCAGCTCATCTCTGTCGCTGGTTTGATCTCCCACCGCATCCATTGTTGACACAATGGGAAGAAATGGGGAGAGGGAAATGTAAATGTTCTGTGTGTGTCAGAGCCACGCTGTAACCCTGAGGCATCAACTGTGAGACAACAGAGCAAAGAAAAAAAAGTTTCTTACTTCGCTTCCAGCTTCTCGACCTGTGCGAGACAATAAATTGGACAAATTAATCCCCTGTGTAACACACTGAATGACTGCAGTCACAAAAGTGGCTCCTTCTTTTTCCATAACCAGAGCTGACAAGCCCACAGATCCCAGGTAGGCAGTTATGGTATTTGACGCTGTGCGTGTATTATTTACGCATTCTTTGCCTCAGATACACATAGCATCATATCTAAGGGGGAAGAAAATGAGAAAATAAAGGACAATAGAAAAGATGGCCTGACTTGAAGGAAAGGGGGAAGGAGAAAAATAAAGCCATAGATTTGTCTGTATCTTTCTTCTTTTCCTTTGGAAGGTGCTTTTACAGAACGATGGTCAGTGCTGCTTTAAGAAGGGAGAGATCTAATTAATGGAAGGGGCTTTTTTGCTATTGAGCTTAAAAACCAAGCAAACTGTTTTATTCATACATTGCAGACTGATGAAACTGGGGATGGCTGTAAGAAATGCATTAAGGATTAAAGACAACACACTGGAATGTAAGGTCAGACAAACACATTAGCCTATCGCAACGATTTTCCCAACAATTAAACAAGATGAACTTTAAGGATATGCAGTAACAGTAAAATCTTCATATAAAACTGCTCTGTTTAAGTAAGGACCAATGGTAAAATCCCTCCTTGCCTGAGATAGTATTCTGCCCTTTAATGCTTGGGACTGTGTGAAGCCCAGCTCCCCTGCTGAGAACATGTTCTCATCTTGGGCAAATCACCTCTCTGAGCACCGTTTCATATTTTGTTTGGAAGCTTACTGGGGCAAGAACTGTCTCTTAGTACATTATACAATCCTGATTGTTGTTCTGGCTTCTAGAAACTACGGTAATACTGAATAACTGGCCCATGACAAAGGCTCTTGGTGACTCTAAATGGCGTGATGTGCATGTGAAGCAAGATACAACATCTCTTCAAAAAATCTGTCCTGCACAAGATGATATTCTTATCCATTACATCTGGTGAAGAAATTGAATTAGAAATCTGTACTGCCCTTACTTTCAGCCAAAATTCAGGCAGGGTGCTAGACCCCTAGACAATGGGGTTAAAGATGCCCTTCCGAGGAGATAAATAGAAATCATGAGTAACATGCTAAAATTCCACTGCAAGTGTTGTTTCCCCCCCTCAGTGTCCTCTGCAGTATTTTGAATTCTGCAGTGCATCTCTGATGTAATCAGAGCTCCTGCAAGGAGTCCTGGTACTGCTCTGTGATGCAGACAATTCAAAGTTGTGCCTGGATGATAGCAAGCATGGAAGGAAGATGCACAACTCCCCCCTAGACTCTTCCATCAATTCCAGTGCCTGGAACTTGTCTCTGTTGCTTTTTACCATTTGTAAATTCAGTAACTTTTCTGAAAGAATTCCATAAGAATCTGCTTTGCAGTTTAGTGATCCTTCCTCCTTTATTCTTTCCTTAGTTAAAATAAGCAATATTTTCAAGCAGTGTTAAATTCAGGTATCTTCTGACACATGATTTCCATACCTTATCAACACTGTCAGGGTACCCTCCTGAAATACTTTAAACTATACTCGTGCAGCTCTTTATGTAGTAAAAACCGATCTCAAACTTCAACTCTGCTTCCAAAGTGAACTTCCAGCCAAATCAAAGTAAAACTTATAAAGGTCAATGTATAATAGGAAACAAAACTATCCTGAAAAACATATAATCTGTAAAAGTATGCTTATATCCGTATATTGCTCTCCCTGATCTGGACAGATGCTTTTTAGCGTCTTATGACAACCTACAAACCGAATTATAACAAATATGTTATTCAGCATTTGGTTTTATAAACCCGAGCCTTACTCTGATGATAATAATCAGAAGTGAAATAACTTTGCAGATAACTTATATCCCCAGGAGAATGTTCTGAAATACATTAGAACTGATAACTATAGTTATTTTCCTGCTGGGAAATATATTTATGCCAACAAATTTTAATAAGTCACATTCAAAGCAATCTCTTAAACATATTTTTAAAAAGTAAAGGAGTTGTCATTTATTCATGTAGATACATATTTTGCCACTGAAATGAAGAGATACGTAGTCATGGAAGAGTTATTTTACGCGTGTTGTCCCCCCCCCAAGTCTTTCCAATGAAAAAAACAATCTGCCAGAAACACATTGCCTATCAAGAATAGTTAACGATGTGTTATTTGCCAACGAACAGAAGTCAGTAAATAGATCAATATAACAGACATCTCTTAATTCTTTTAAAATTAAAGCTACAAAGGACCTTCAGATTAGGCAAAGAAGCAGAAATTTGAAACACAAGCCTCCATACTGCGCAGAGACGGGACCCGGGGAGAGGGAGAGCCGGGGAAGGGGAAGACGGAGCATCACAAACCGAGCCCGACGGATCAGCCTCGACAGCCGTCAGCCTCCTCCGCGGCGGGACAGGAGAGAGCCAGGGACGAGCCGAGCGGGCCCCTTCACCAGCCGACCGCCTCCCGCTGCCGGCAGCGCGGGCAGCCCGCCGCCGGGGAGAAATGACGGCGCGGGGGGACAGTCCCTCTCTTCCATCCCTGCTGCGGGAGAAAACCTGTTGCTACAACCCGTCCGCACCGACCGACGCGACCCCCCGCCCCGCTCCCCGCCGCGCCCACCCCTCCGGCGGTCGCATTCCCAGGGGAACCCCGCACCGGGCGGCCCCGACCGGGGCTCTGCCTCCCGCCGCGGGGCGATACCCGCAGCCCCCCGCGGCAAGAAGCGGTCCCGACCCGCTCCTGGAAGAAAAAACTTCCCTGGAAACTTGCCTGCAAGTTGCCCGCGGGGCCGGGCAGGGAGCGCGGCCGCCGGGAGCCCCGCGGCGTGGGGTCGGCGGCGGCGGCGGGGCCGAGCACACGGCGCTGCG